>NC_051443.1:4018385-4021537 GCF_001649575.2 Kryptolebias marmoratus
GTATTGGTCACGTGGCTTTCATTAAAGAGATACGCGCACCGACACGGGGCTTCGCCTTGTTTTCCTCGGCACATGCGCCGAGGTTTCAGTGTCGTCAGACCCATCACTAGTCCAGGCCAGGGTAATGGACCACACTGAGAAGCGTCCCAACATAGTAAATTCAAAAAGAAAGAAAAAGTAATGGTCTATGAGTCTCAGTGTGGGTATGAAAATCATCCTCCTCCATCTTTTCTAGACAAAGCAGGGAAAAAGAAAGAATAATAAGAGTAATACCTCATTTAAGAGAGTCCAGAAATGTAGCGGCAGAC
This sequence comes from Kryptolebias marmoratus, assembly GCF_001649575.2. NCBI lineage: Eukaryota > Metazoa > Chordata > Actinopteri > Cyprinodontiformes > Rivulidae > Kryptolebias > Kryptolebias marmoratus. The sequence goes on from NC_051443.1 coordinate 4,018,694, forward strand.
TTAGTCGTATCAAAAAAAATGGATTCGGCCCTCATGAAGGTATCAGAGGTGAGCCGGATAGGCAAATCCAAGGTGTTTGTCGCAGCAGGTCAATGCCTTCACCACGCCACCAAATTCTCGCCTCCTGCTCAGGACCACCGCGGACAGATCAGGGTAGAATCTTAGTTGAGAGTCACCATGGTAGATGTCGCGTTTTTTCTTTGCTGCATTAAGCACAGCCTCTCTGTGCGAATATCACAGGAAGCGAACCAGGATACTCCGTGGTGGCTTACCCGGGGCCGGAACGGGAGCTAAAGCCCTATGGGCCCGTCCAATCTCCAATGTTGAATGATCAGCTGGTAAATCGACCAAGGTCGGTAACATTTTTGCGGAAAGACCACAAGCGGAACGCCGCCCTCTACTTTCTCTGGTAAGTTAATGACTTCAAAATTTTTGCGCTGACCGAGGTTCTCCAAGTCATCTATTTTTAACTGCAGATGTTCCACTAGCTTCTCCAAGGCGGCTATGTTTGTTCTGTAGGCACTGAGACTGTCTTCTGTCCCGGAGATTCTCCCCTCGGCCTCCTCCATGCGTTTTTCCAAGTCCACCACTTTATTAAAGAGCAGCGATAGGGAGCTCTCCACCAAGCAAACAGAGGCTTTTAAATCGCCCAGTGCGACATCAATAGTATCGAGTTGGGTGCCGATTAATGCATCCATATCTTTCATCCGGGAGGTCAACGACTTTACCTCAGATAAGATCAGCTCCATAGTTATTTGGTTGGTTAGCTCTGAGATGCTAGCACTAGCTTCGGCCTGGCTTGACCCCGTCAAAACGGTTTTCTTCTTGGTGGAAGAGCCCGGCAGGGAAAAAAATGGGGAAATCCTTTTTACGTCGTGGTCTGGGCATCACCGAAGTGTTTCAAAGTCGATAAAGACGTATTTAACCCCTTACCACGTGGTGGCCCGCCCACGGGCTGTTTTACTGCCTTTTATAGTTTTTGCTACATTTATTGTTTTTATGAACTTAAATTTCAAAATAGCGGTGTTTTGGCGCCACTTTTGATTGACGTTTAGTCTGACCAACTGGGTTGCCCTCTGCCCCCCCTGGAGCCCCTCTAATTTCCCATGCGTAAAGTCATGAAAGTCTCCTCCCCTCATTTGCAAGCCTATAGCTCCGGTCAGTCAGCCCCCAAGCGGGTTCTGACACCACAGACGGGTAGCCAATGAAATTCCGGTCACAGGATTTTTCTGGGAGGGGGGGTCGGAACTTTTCAAGACTCCCAAATCAGTCTGCGTATAACGGTCTAACAGAGAGGCTGCTTCATGTGTCCTGCGCGTAAATGCTGTGAAGACTGTTTTTTGGACTTTTTCCGACATAAAAGCTGGCGAAATGACCAAAGGAGATAAAATACACAACAGAAGAAGTTCTGGAGCTGGTGAAGAAAAGAAACAGCGACTTTTTAGACCGGGATATATCTGATAAAAAGAGCGATGCCTTTCTCGAAGGATAATACGTCCCTGATCAGTAAGTACTAACGTTTTTTTTTCACAAGTACTCATTGTTTATATGCTGCTTACTGTTTATATGTTACTCATTGTTTATAGACGGCGCTTTGTTTATCGGTGTGTGTGCTAAATGTCCGGATAGTTGTGAGTTAGTTTCATATTCGAACATAGTAACTATATGTATCATGCAAAAGACATATTTTGTGCGTTTCGAAGTACTTACTAAAGTATTACTTGAGAGAAAAAAAAGTCTCCGTCTTTTATTTGCTTTTTAGCTGTGTCCGTTTTAGCTGTGTATCATGAGGTAGGGGGGAGGAGGTCAGTAGCTTAGCATGTCGGTGTTTGTGTGAGGACAGAAACATTAGATGGAGCGGGGGACTCGCTGTGGAAACCCCTGAAAACAGAGCAGCCGACAGAAAAAGGAGAGGTTTGTGTGAATGTAAACGTGAAGCTCGGATAGATGAAGAAGCTCCTTCTTTTTATTTTCTTCGTGGGGGGATGGGGGCGGCGCCAGACATTTTGGTCAGGGACACGACGTAGCATCGCCATCTTGTTTTTCGTGTGTGTGTGTGGGTGGGTGGGGGGCGGGTCGACGGTCGGACATTTTGGCCAGGGCGGACATGACGAAGCACCACCATTTTTGTGTGTGTGTGAATGTATTTATAACTAATGAATAACAGAGTGTTTTTTATTATTATTTTTGTCGTTTGAGGCCTGCAAGTGACTCCGAGCCAGAACGGGAAGAGCTGAATGAGCATTCGGAGCGGGTGGCAGCTGTGACGTCAGTGAAGCTCCGGAGCTTTGTGCAATTAAAAGGAGGCACCCTAAAAATATGTAACTGGACACTGAATTTGAAGTAAAAGCAGTGAAATGGTTTGTAAATAGTTTATGTGTGGCAGTAGTTTGTGAGTAGTTTGTTTCAATGTAATTACTTTTTCGTATTTTTTCAGTAAATACACGTTTTGACAAATTGAACTTGTTTTGGGACATTTTTTATTATGTACTTTAGAAAAAATAAGTATTTTATTGTATTTATTTATCCTCTACTGTGTAATAATCATATTGAGAGTGACTTCATTTGCAGAAAAGGATTTGTCTCAGCGTCACCTTTCATTTGAGCCCTCACTGACGCCTGTATGTTGAAGCATGTAGGAGTTATAGCTTTCTGAAGTTACATATCCATTTGGCACAGTTTGGCACAGTTTGGATAGGACCTGGACTTTCCCTCAGAAAAACATCTCAATTATAGTGATTCTTTTGTGCTAATTTTCTAAAATTTGAACTCCACGACAATAAAACTTCATTCTACAGCCTCATTTGGTTTTTCCGGTCTCAACACCCTTCCTCCATGTACAGT
>NC_051443.1:4021652-4026380 GCF_001649575.2 Kryptolebias marmoratus
TCAATAACTACTAATTGGTTAAAGTTACAATCATTTTGACTGCTCAGGCAAAAACTTCAAAGTGTTAACTTCACATGGAGCCTAATCTTTAGTTTGAACCACAAAAGGCTGAAGAATAGCATCTAATTTAATTTGGGTACGTCTTTTCCGGGCTTCTTGAGCTTTTTGAGGTGGAGTGGTAAGGGGTTAACTGGAGGAAGTTATAAAAATATTTTAAGCCTGGAGCGGAGAAGAGTTTCAAGCCTCCATCTTGGTCTGGATCACGTGACCTCCCTTTCAGATGTCTTTAACTCCATTTTCTTGTATAAATTACATTTGTTTGAGTCCTAGCTCATCTCTTGGAAGGAGTTAGCTCGGTTTTCTCATTAATTCCGGGGTTTTTTTCTGCCTCACAGCGACTGAAGAGGGTGTGTGGTTTGTCGGTGGTTGTCATGGTGACCAAGAGCCGGGGTAAACAGTAGGAGCAGTGTTGGAGCTGAATGGTGTAGTGTCAGCCCTGGTCCACAACGTGGAGGGCTTAGCAACATCAGCCAGGAGTTCATATAACAGTCTCCATTCATATCTGTTCCTCTCTGCAGATACAAGAGCACTTTATTCACTGTGTTAGATGACAATTGGATGGTGCTATATTTTAATAACATCTGAGGCAGAAAGAAAAGAGCTGTATTGTTCAGTGTAAATTAGAGCTGCTGGTTTCTGGGAGCTGAGAGATAAATTGCATTTCCTGTAAACAAAAGCAGTTTTAGTGTCTTTTTTGAAAGAACAATAAGCCAACTGTGGATTTGTGGACATATGGTATGAATCAGTAGCAGTTGGGGTCAATTTATTCTCTTTTCACTGCACTCAACATTGTGTTTTATAGTATCAAACTTGGCCACACACACTAATGTGCTTTCTGTTACTCGCAGAGTCTTAAATGCTTGCTGAGATTCTTTTTTTCTTTCTTGAGCTTGAAGGAGCTTTTGTTCAAGACCCAAATAATGAATCAGTCAGGAATTAGACCACACTGAAATTCTGTTTTATCATTTATGGCCAACCTTTTTCTGTTCTAGATACTGAAAACAACTTGAAATTTTCCTTGTTGAACTTTCACTTAAAATTACTAGGAAGTATTTTTTCAAAATTAGATAACTGTATAAATTAATAAACACAAATAAAAAAATCAGCAATATAGTGCACTTCCAATATATTGTAGGGTCCAATTCACTTATTTCCTCCATATTTTGTTTATATTTTTCTAAATTCTGTTTTATTATGTAACCACACTGTTTCACCTAAAATGTTATACACACCTGATTTGAATCAATGGGTGATTAACAGGCTTCTGCAGAACGTGAAGAGGTAATTTAACCACTGAATCAAGTGTGTTGGAGCAGGGAAACAAGTAAAACATGCAGGATAGTGGTCCTCGAGGACCAGGATTGCCCACCCCTGGTCTAAGGCCTTGGCAGAGGTTTGCGCTTATAGATTAAATAAATAAATTAAAGTGAAAATAATAAAGTTTTTACCTGTAACACCTGTTACATAAAAAATAATTTCATGTTCAGATTTTCCTGGATAATCTGAAATTGATGTTGTCAACCTCAGTGTTTTATCCTAGTGTTTTATTTCTGATAAAACTGAAAATCTAACCTTTTATCTAACTTAGCTTTCTGTCTCTGTCACTGGAAATCTATAAATAATATTCTCCAGATTATTAGACAGAGGAATTTGTAAAAACAAAAATCAAAAACAAACAGAAAATAATTACAGTATGTCTAATTTTTAAGTCACAAGCTGATTCCCCAGTGTCTCTTTAAGTTTTTATAACGGTAGTTTTTTGTTTGTGATCATTCAGAGCTGAAATCGATGTTGAAACTACTAACTGGATCATTAACTTTGATCATTTGCACAGAAGTTGGGCAGAGAGTTTACTGCGGTGAATGTTATTTATGTAGAATAGTTAGGTGTGTTGAAACCAGGCTATGTTTATGATTTTTGGATATTGTATAGCCCAGGGGTCGGCAACCCCTTTGGCAATGCCCTAGCGGCTCCCTGGAGCTTTTTCAAAAATGTTTGAAAATGGAAAAAGATGAGGGAGAGAAATATATTTTTTGTTTTAATATATGCCTCTTTTACACAGACCCTTATTCAGAAGTCTGGCTCTACTCGGCGCGGCTCGATAAAGAATGCATCGCGTTTACACCGGCCAGTTTGGTCGGTAGCGGAGTAACGCCTCCTCGTGTTGCGGGGGGCGGGGCTGCGGCGCAGGGGGGTGCGCTACGAAAACTTGGCGCAAGTTGTGTAAACAAAAGAAGCGCTATGGCCCTGTGTTGTTGCTGTTTTTTAAACGTATGGGGATTCCCCTGAGACTTCAGGAAGAGAGGCGCAGTGGAAGAAATGCTCTGGATCCCGCGATTGTTGCGCGGAGTAGAACAGCTGTTATCCGCCAGAGATTTCAGGCTTTACAGTGCCTTCAGCTGGGAGACAGACTGCATAAACGTTGCAGGGTAAGCTAACGCTGTTGTTTATATTCCTACCGTTCGCGCTTTATGCTTGCATTGCATCTGGTCACACCCACAACCAATGAGTGAACAGGAGCTAAGCTTGCATCACCCACGAAGCAGGGCCGGCCTGGCTGGCCCTACTCCGAAGCAGCTATATTAGCTATATTAGCCTATCAGATCGGCTAATATAGCTAATATAGATACATACAGCATATGTTGACTTCATTATAAGGCTTATATAAGGCCTTTAATTTTTTGCGGCTCCAGACGTATTTGTTTTTTGTTTTTTTGATCCAATATGGCTCTTTCAACATTTTGGGTTGCCGACCCCTGGTATAGCCCAACACAGAAGCAGGATACCCAGTTGTAACTCACATATTTGACTTGTTCTGCATTTTCTTAGGTCTTGAAATTTATCTGCACTGGATTGGGAGCATTGTGAATAACTTCACATGTTCCCACAAATGTATTACTCATGAAGCTGGAAATTCCCACACATATGTTGGTGGTGCACTTTAAAGCAGCAGTGAGGATCGCAAGAGGTTTGAATAGAAATAAAATTAGGGTAACTGACCTAAAAGGACAGTTGTTGAAAAGAAATGTAAGGACCAGTTTATACAGAAGTAGAGAAGTAAATTACATGAGATATCCTCTTGAAACTTTTATGTTTAGTGCAAAATAAATTTAAGTTTGAAATGTATATATTGCAAGAGAACCAGGGATAAAGACAAGTTATATGTGCTTTACAATTCACTAATTGGAGAAGTCCAAAGATTATTGGGAGATATAAGTGGTTGGATAGATAAGACAGAATTTCTATTTGTATAATGTGATGAAAACTATGTTGGGGATGAATATTATATGTTAGTAGAATGAACCGACATAGAAATAAGCAAAATCGAAAGAATTATTTATCAAATTTGTATGTTAATTCTCCCCCATGTATAAATTGAATCTCTTGAAGCAGTTTAAGAATACAAATATAATCTGTAAATTAGATTTTTTCCCCTCTAAATGAGTTTGGGCTTCTGTCCCCCACATTGCTTTGGTTCTTTTATAAATCACACTGAGTCAGGAAAAATGTGTCTCATTCCTGGCTTTAAAGTGTTTTGAGAAACAAGCTGAAGGAAATAATCAACTTTAGTGTCTTTCTTAGATTAAGAAACAATCTGAGACTTTATATTGAACTTTTCAAGAATTTAATACCTCCCTTGTCTTTCAGTACAACAGCTGAATATATTCCACTGCACCAGTTTGATGCTATTTTTCTTTCTGTATGTTTTGTGTCAGGTGTTGGACAAGCACAAAGCTATGGACAGCATGGTGGAACTGCTACAGGTGTATCCAGAAGAAGACGAGGTGTACAGAGACCTGCTGGAGGCTACGACTCAGCTCTATCACTACCTGCTTCAACCCTTCAGGGACATCAGGGAGCTGGCAACTCTGCGCCGACAGCAAATTAAGGTAATACAGGTACACGGAGACAAATACCATCTGTTTTCAAGCTTGATTTAAGTAGATGTTGATCCTGAAATAGCTGGCTTACTGCTCTGTCCTTGAAGACAGTTTTTCATATGTCATGATGTCTTTCTACATCAGTAAATCCCACTAGTTTTAAAAACATTTTTGTGGTTTGGTTAGTACTGATCACTAACCCTCCTCTTCTGAGTGTGCCCCCATAAGCCTACTGTTATGGCATTAACATTAAATGCTTATGCTTATGTAGTGATGATGATGGCAGGGTAGAGGGCAGAGGATCAACCAGAGAGGCTTTTTTCCTCGCCCAGAGCAGATTAACAACCAGCCTTAAGTATTATTACAGCAGCCACTGAACCACTCAGTAATTCTGCAGCCTCAGCCTTCTTCTGTTTCCACACTCGTTCTCTGCTCTCTTTGTTGCCTTTCTTCATCTGATGCTTAAAAAAGCAGGAGTAAAAGTCCAAGAGCTGCTTTTCAGCTTGGTCCATTGTTCAGTCATGTATGTTGGTCAATAGATCAGTATCCTACTTGGTCATTGTGTAACTGATTAAGTATGTAGGCATGGGCAATTGAAAATTATTCTCAGAGGCTGTTGGGATCCAGAGGTTTGTCAGCTTTTCTCCACTAGAGGGAGCCTGAGATTGAGTCGGCGGCTGCACACCTGTTCCCAATCTACTCGTCCAGAGGAGTATAAGTGGAGGAGGATGCTGACACTTCTCTGCCAGAGTGTTAGCCAGTAACGGTACCGGCTTACCTTGAGCTC
>NC_051443.1:4026480-4030939 GCF_001649575.2 Kryptolebias marmoratus
ACCCCCCAACCTCCACCAAACCGTGAATTTCCTGGATCCTGACTAATCACCTCTGTCCTTCCCTAGTTGCCCTGAGATCTGCCAGACGAACCAAGGAATCCATTTAGTTGTTTATATTCACTGTAAATAAATCTCACTATTGTATTTCCTGTCTCTGGAGTGTTTCTGCATGTGGGTTAGAAAACTCGACACCAACATGACCGAGGCCAATATCAACCTATTTATCAGTTTCTCTCTAACTTCAAAAATTAGTATCTACATCACTTCAAATAAGCAACTCATCAACAAAAAGCAGACCAGCTGTTAGGTTGGTTATGTTTGAAAGGCTTACCATGTTACTCGTACCTCACCTTACTGTTTCACTGCTAATTTTAACAGCTTGTGTTTAATCTACTGCTCATCACTTATAGCACATTTAACATCTGATGTTGACCAAAGTGTTTTACAATTAGTTCAAACAAGAAGATAAAATAAAGCATATAAGCACATAAAGTACAGTAAAGAAGATAAAAATATCTGTGAAACTGATCGAAGAAAGAAAAATACATGAAAAATCAATCCAAGTCCCATTCTTCACTTGTGTTGAAAGCCAAAGAAAAAGATGAGTCTGAAGCCAGAGCTGTACGTTACCTTTTTTAGCTCACAGCACTGGTGCTATAGAAGTTGATAGTTTGATAACACAGGCCAGAAATGTGTAGCACAAGTATAAAACATGTTACAACCTCGAAAAACCAGAAGTAGTGCATTTCATCACTTTAACACACTGATAATAATTAAGATATTAATGTATACAATGCACACACAACAGGAAGATTTTTCTTTTCAGGCTGTTTATTTGTCAGAATAACTGCAAACAATATAAGGCAGTTATGTGTATTCAATATTTAGGTGTGTATGTGTTGTTTATTGTGTACAGTGTGCATGCATGTGTGCAATGTGTCTGTGTGACAAACTTCAATGAAATATGTCATATTTTGTATTTCTGTTACAATTACAAAGAAGTTAAAATAAAATAACAAACAAAAAAGATTAACTCCAGATGTTCAAAAAGCATTAGGAAGGAGTAAAACTAGTCCCATACCTTCTCCAGTCCTCAGTGAATAATCAAAGTTTGACTGTGGAAGTGTTGCTGATGGTGACTCCCAGCTTTTCGGCCACTGCCTGGTGCTCCCTTGGAGATGTTGGGCTGAACTGGCGGAGATCAGGAAGTTTAGCTACCATGAGCTCTTTTCTTCGGACAGTCAACATGGTGAATTAAAACTTAAATGGATGACAGTTTAAAATGACTTGATTATAAAAATATAAAAAAACAAAGCACTTCTAACTTTTATGTTCAGTATATTCAATTACAGTCACACCATTTCTAAACAGCAGTAATAAGATGATGTGAGGCAGGCTGCAATGGAAGGGAATTATGTGCTCACCTACCTCTTTGAGCAAAGCAATGACGCCTCCATGATGTCCAGTACTCACTGCTACACCATCCGTTACAAAGCCGACTGACTGACTGAGGAGGAGATAACCATAGTTGTTTTTTTGTTGTTGTTTTTGCTTTGGCTGGTAAAAAACAAATCATAATTTCAATGTGCTTCCTTTACTCTTTTATTGGTTTATTTGCAAAACAATTAAGCAGCATTAATGCTATTCACCTGCTACATAACTGTTTTAGTTCCTGCTACCTGCCAAGCTTGTTCGTTGGCTTTCCATTTTAAATGATGCACACACAAACCATTTCACTCCTTGTTGGCATGCTTGCCTACATCAATCATGACCAAAACAAAGCAGGCTTGTCTGATTTCTTGAACTAGATAAGTACACCTCTTACCAGTGTTTTCTTTACATTTAAAGGTCTAATCTAATCTAATTTTAGGCCTGGAAATGAAAGGGGCCCAAGTTCTAATTGCAGTTTTCTCCCCTGTCAACTGGGAAAAGATTTTCTAACCTACTGCTCAGGTGGTTCCAAACATACTACATGATACAGAGTTAAAAAAACTGTACTAATTCATTAATAAGGTCAGATATTAGCAAATATTTATCATATAACTCAATCAGTTCTCATTTTTTCTTGTCCTCCCACTGCTGCTGTGCCATCAGTTACGTGACATAGCACTGATGACACATTGAGACATGTTTTGGGCTAAACAGTAGCTGAACTAAAGAGGCAGTTAGAACATGGAAAAAAATGAAAGCCAGTGTGGAAAATCTTGTAGGCATCAGAGACAATGCAACTTTATTTTTGCTGAAAAAAGCAGCGCTTCTTCCATGTGGAACCTTTCCTGACGATAGTGCACAAGCCGTCATTATTATCAGTGTTAGTGTTGTTGCAGCTAGAAGCACAGCTTAAGACCAGTACACTGATACAGAGTTGGGCTCATACCACTCACAAGTAAAATCATGAATGGAGATAATCATTCAGTCTAGCCGAAAAAATACAGGGAACGATATTTATTCAGGAAACATGTATGCATCCATGGAACAAGTTTCTTCTTAGTCAGGTGAGACAGTCAAATGGATGTGTGATATTGTTTATTATTGGGATGACAATATTAATTGTAATAAACCCACTAAACCCTTCTCACTTTCTCTTCTGTCATCACTATCATCTAAACCAAATGTGACCATCAAGACCAGTTAGTTCGATGGATTGACAAAGTATACTGTATTATTACTTTGCAGAACATGAACACACAGTAGTTGAAATATAATGTCAGCAATATTGATATTGTGCTCACTGATATTACAGTATTGATACATTTTCAATATATTTTGTGTGTGTGTGGGTGTATATATATATATATATATATATATATATATATATATATATATATATATATATATATATATATATATATATATATATATATATATATATATATATATACGCACACACTCACCTTCCACTTTACATTCAGCAACATATCAGAAACATTCCTCAGAGATTTTGATCCATATTGACATTAGAGCATCACACGATTGCTGCAGATTTGTCAGCTGCACGTCCTTGACATGAATCTCCTGTTAAGATGCTCTATTGGATTAAGATCTGGTGACTGTGGAGATTGTTGGTGTGGAGTAAATTAAGACTCATCAGACCAGGTAATAATTTTTTCCAATCTCTTATTGTCCAGTTTTGGTGAGTCTTTGTGAACTGTAGTTTCAGTTTCCTGTTCTGACAGGAGTGGGACCCGATGTGGTGGTCTGCTTCTGTAGCCCATCTGCTTCAAGTTTGAATGTGTTGTGTGTTCAGAGATGATATTCTGCAGACCTTTGTTTGTAACAAGTGGTTATTTGAGCTGTTGTTGTCTTTCAGTCATACTGAACCAGTCTGCCCTTTCTCGTCTGACAAGGCTTTTTTTTTTTGTCAACTCAAATGCTACTCACTGGATTTTTTTCTTTTTTGGATCTCTTTAAAACCTAGAGATGGTGGTGTGTAAAAGGAAAAAAAACAAAAAAAAACTGCAGATCAGCAGTTTCTGAAATACTCAGAGAAGCCCAGCTAGAACCAACAACCACAACACATTCAATGCCACTTAACACATTTCTTCCCCATTCTGATGCCTGGTTTGAACTTGAGCAAGTTGTCTTCACCATGTCTACATGCCTAAAGGCATTGAGTTGATTAGTTGATGTTAACAAGCAGTTGAACAAGCAGAGTTTCCCCCAGAAAAGAGGCTAAGCCCAGTGGTAGGTGGCCGTTCGCTGGCCGATCGTCGGCCGACCGTGATTTAAAAAAAAAGAAAAAAGAAGTTGATAGGAAAGTTGAAAATATGGCTATTTATTATGTGATATACTGTAAAACTACAGTTTTACAAAAAGGCACTTTTGAAATGCTTTTTTAAACAAAAATACAATTAAAATAAATACTAATTGTTTGCACCTAATTTCAATCCTAATTTAAGTCACATTTACAAATAAATTAAATTAACATAAATGAAAAAGTGCAAACAAGGCACCAACACGTCTCACATCAAGATGAATGAATAACAACAGAGAACTCTAAAAAACAGATGCTGTACTGTACTGTGCTTTTTGTGGCACAGGCTGCATGTTGGATCACTACACAAAACATAACCCTAATGCTGAATTTAATACCATCATTTTACTGGTAAACAAGGATAATATTTTAACTATTCACAAAACATGCTTACCATATTCGGTCTTGTAAAGCCACCCGCTGAATTTTAGCTCAACTAACCATTGTTGGTCAAACCTGCTCGTTCAATGTTTTTTGCTGTGACTCTGAAGACGTGCTATCTAGGTAGCTGAAGGCGGCTCCGCCTCAGGGCTCATTAGAGTCACGCAGGGCTCTGCGCTGATACAGGCAAACCAGCTCCGCAAGAGCACCAAAATCGTCCATTATGAATGGAGTGCGGCGCGCGCAGTCCACGTCAAGTTATAGAAGGTGCACGACGTGACACCGTGTGAGACCTTCGCGCGTGGGGGGGGGGGGGGGGGGGGG
>NC_051443.1:4031002-4041796 GCF_001649575.2 Kryptolebias marmoratus
GCGCAGGGGCGGGGACAGCGTGATTGCATCACTGTTAGCGCATGTACCCTCGTGCGGTGAGGTAGATAAAGGCAGCGATTTTGGGGGTGCGGGGTGCGGGTGGAAAAAAACGTGTATAAAAAAATTACGTATTTATAATAAACAAGCTGAGCTTAGCCTGGCAGCCGGGTCAGCAAAGCCTGACGGCCTGCCAGGCTTATAATACACTGGGGGAAACCCTGAACAAGTGTACCTAATAAAGTGGCCGGTGAGTGTTTGATGCTGAATCTAAAGTTATAGGTTTGTCAAACTGACAGACAGAACTACTCACATGAAACACAATTCATTTCTGTGTTATGAAATAGTTTATGTGTAAAAATACACACACTAATCGAAAAGGTTAGTGTCGTCTCTTGTTCACTTTCTCAGTTAGAAAACTTGATCTGAGGGCTGGGTTGGTGAAATTGTTGCAAGGCTGGTAAATTTGGCAAAGTTTGGGGCTTGGCATTGCCGATTTACTTCAGTTAATTTTCACCGCTGCAGTGTGCGCCATTGCAGCTGACTACAAAATTAACATCTCATGTGGTTTAAATGCGTCCCTGCCCCTGACTCGCATACACAAGACAGATTGGATCTATGACTTTTGTCAGCTCAGAGATTTGTCAGTGGTGGATCACCTTTGATCATCTGTTTCTCCTTTGTATTTTAACACGAGCCCTATAATATACTATACTAATATACTACCTATTAATAGGTAGTCTCTCTGTTCGTTTGTGCCCAGCAGTGTATTTTTCTGGCTTGGCTTGAGAGATTTTGTATAACCAATGCTTTTCTGTTGCACCCGTCTGACTTCTGTTTAACTTGACAGATACTATTTCTCATTTTTCTCTCAGATGATCACAGTCATTCATCGGCTGTTGTTATTGTGATGACTTTCACTTCTCCAGACTGCATTCATCACACAGCATGCTAAGCCAGCATGGCTTCACAAACCAACCCAAACGGCTGTCTTTGTGGGTGTGTTTATGACTGAGTATTATGGTGGTATTTGGGTAGATGGGCGGATCCTGATGTATTTAAAGAATTCCTAAAAATATACTGTATGCATAAACAGAGGTTTGTTTATATTCTATGCTATTCTTTCTATAAAACGTATGTTTCTGTGTCACATAGAGTTTAGGAAACTATTAACAGGGAAACACACTGTTAGTTTGTGTTGTATAAAACAATGAACAAGGTCAGCACAATTTATTATCAGTCTGTCATTGAAAGTAGCACCCATATGAATAACTATTTTTGTTGCTTGTGTACAAATGAGTGTTGTAGAAAATGCAATTTATAAATTGTGGAAAACCAAATCCCCCCGTCCGTCTGTCCGTCTGTCCGTCTGTCTCTTATTTGTGTTTTGTGTTTCATATAGTAAAGATGTGAGGTTTGAAGACTGAAAACTGTGTACTTTTGAGAGACAGAGTTTTCTCTTTTAGTTGCTTTCTGGGATTAGTAGTCTCTAGTATTTAGGGTTTTTAAGTCTTTAGACCATTACAGAGTTTTAAGCTGTGGCCCAAATCTCTAGAACAATGTTTCTTAACCTTTTTTGGGCCAGCGCCCCCCTATCCATTATCCCCCCCCTTTTTTATTTTTTGCCTGTTTACATAAATAAATCTTTTTTATTCATGGACTTATAAAATATATTTCCTGATCTTGGGTATGGCCCATCAGAACATCTTTGTGGGTCATTTTCCACCATGTACTGCTTCAATGAGTCCCCCACCTACTGTGGTGAAGGCCATTCAGATGGATCTTCTGAGTAAGACCTTGCCCCAACCCTCTCTTCTGCACCTCTCTGTTCCTCTCCATCATCATCATCATCATCTTCACCTCTCTTGTCCACATTCTCCTCTGTGGTGATTGACTTGCAATGTCTGCCTGCACTAATTTTCCCAAACTGACACAGTGGTGGGCAGCAGAAATTCAAACCCTCCTGGGCATCTAAGTTTTTGTGGCCTCACGAGTGGAATTATTCTTACCTGATGTCATCTCTGCTCTCCTCTACAGCAGCTGATCACTGACCTCATGTCTGTCTCCTTCATTCCCTCTCTGTGTTCATCTCTAAGTCATATGGTCAAACAAGTATTATTTAATAGCTTTAAATAAATTACACATCTTGCTAATGCGCTTTTTAAATATAAATAATATTTATATTAAATTAATCACCTGTTATTAAGTGGCTGTCCCTACACCCTAATATTAGTCCAACCTCTCTCCTTACTGTCTGTCCTGATTCTTTCCCTCTGTCCTCTCAGCTGAATGACATGAACTTTGTGTTCAGGAGGTTTAAAAAAAATACAGCAGTCAAACCACATATAAAAACATGAAATCTTAATTTTAAATGATATCCTTGTTGGATATCAGTTACTGATTGGACGCTTCATCTGATCAGACTTATCAGATTAATCACAGCAGCTCTGTAGAGTTATATCCCAGAGGAGACATTTAAACTCCCAACTTTTGTAACTTATCTGCTTTGTGATTCACCATCGAGTTCAACAAATGATTACTGTCTGAACAACAAAATAACACAAACAATTTCCTGTATTTTTCCTGTCATGCTGTGTTCTATTTTAAATACTGATCAATAAACAGTTGTAACCTGAACATTTCCAGGCCTCCTCTTGACACAGGTTTCATGAAAACCTGACATAACTTCCTGCTGTCTTTCAACCACTTTGAAAAGCTTTCTTTCATCTTCATCCTTCTGCTTCTCCATCTTTAGCTCTCTGTCATCAGATGACAACACGATTCAGAGGAAAACAATTGCGCTCCTCCATGTGCTTGAGGGGAGCGCGACAGGAGGGGAGGTGAAGTAGCGAAGGCGCACGTGATCAGTGACGTGTCTCTGTTATCGATCATATCATTTACACATGCTACTGGATTTGCGCCACTGTGGACACAGAGGGGAGCGGGTCTCCTCTCTACTGTGGGATTGACAGCTGTCAGTGCTTGGGGAAGTGGGCGGGGTTTACGTCCCACTTCCCCATAGCACAGGAACTGCAGAATGATTAGTGCTTTCACACATGTAGCCGCCAAAGTCTCCAATAACACAGAAAAAAGTCAGTAGATTTGTCGCTAGTCGCTTTAAAAAAAATGGCCAGACGGATCTTAAAACTTGCTAAATATAGTGACAAAGTCGCTAAGTTGGCCCCTATTGTGCTCCAGCCCGTGCGGAAAATATTGCGCTGCACATTGGTTCCTGTTCAAAAAAAGGGCGTGTGTGTTTTTTTAGCGTGAGAAATACAGTGGCGTTTGAGCGTTTGCGCTTCACGAAATGCGTGTCTCACACAGTCAATGTGTGAAACTTGAGAGCCCTGCTTTTATTCATAGACTAATAAAAGATTGTGACTGATGCTAAGACTTTAAAGTTGCAGAGAAAAGTACCAGCAGTGTTAGCAAACATCGATCCAGTGTTACACCGGCTGACGCAGCTACTGTTATCCACTTGTCAAGCCGTAGGTCTCTGGTTTTAGAATATTTTATGTTTTTTTTTTTTTTTGTTTGTGTTCCTATGCTTTGGCAACCCTGTTCCGCAGTCATGTCAACAAAGCATCTTGTCCAAAAAAGAGTTAATGTGCGTTTGGATGCTGGACGCTTTCAGGGAAAGTCCGACAATGGACTATTGCTCTTGTAAATGTTTAACCACTGCGATAACAATGCACTCACGGTGTATCCTTCAGAGAAATTAACCCATGTAAGATAAAGAAATAATTCCAAGGGTAATACCACTAAAAAGGGTGTTCTTTTCTCAGAATTTACAAAGTAACTGCTATGTGGGAAAAATTATAAAAACGATATTCTGATGTCCCGTTCTCCTGAAGGCAGCACGGAGCTGCGCCGAAGAGAAACACTATCAATACAGCTGCAGTTCTGTGCCGGTTTTAATGTTTTAGGTCACAATATTTTTGCAAGTAGTTCAAACTTTAAACTGATATTGTTGTAAATCTTTGGTGTAAACTTTACCTTCAAGCAAGCGCCCCAAAAAGAATATCAGTGCCCCCTTTTAGAAAATATTGCTGCCAGCGCCCCCTATCATCCTCTCAATGCCCCCCCAGGGGGCGGTACTGCCCACGTTGAGAAACGCTACTCTAGACAATGATTTGTTGGAGTGATTTACAGTTTAATTTACAGTTTAAAAGTTAGTATGGAAAAATACTGACTTGCCTAATGTTTTAACTCAAATGACTTTTTAGCTCCACTAAACTACTACTCTGACATTGATTTAAACAGATTTACTAATTTGGTTTAATGTGAAAATTAACTTTTAAAAAAAGCTTCCCTACAGAAATTTTAACTAAAGAGAATTTTTTTCTTATTCTTCTCCTTTTTCTGACATGTTTTATTCATCATTCCCACAAACTGAAATCTGTATGATGCCAAAGTTTTTCCAGCTCCTCCACCTGCTCCCCTCAGGGTGATCCAACGGCTAAAAACAAAGCTGTATTCAAATGACTCCACAATGCAGGTACAGAGAGTTGTTTTTCCTTCCCGACTGATGATGAGAAGAGGAAAAGTAGGGAACTGGCACACAGTTCACAATCATTTACATGCTGTTTGCATCACAATTGGTTTTTGTAAGAGCTGAGTAACAAGGAGAAAAGTTTATCTGCTTCTTGCTAGAACTGCAGCCTTTTTTGACCCTTTTTTATTCAACCTCTCATCTAAAAAAGTTAAGACAATGCCTGAAATGTAAATAAAAACAAAATTAAATGATTTACCAATCTTATAAAGCCATGTTTAAGTAACAATGGAACATACTACACATATCAATTTCTTAAACTAGAGAACTGTACAATTTCTTTAAAAAAAAACTAAGGTAATTTTGAATTTCATCTTCATTTGAATTTAATAATCTTAAAAAGTTGGGACAGGGCCATGTTTACCACTGTGAAGCTTCCCCTCTTTTTTGAACAACAGTCTGGGAATTGAAGAGACCAGTTGCCAGAGTTTTTGGAGGGTAATTGAGAAGGGATTGCACGTTTCACAGGGTTTGTGTGAGGTTAGAGTCTGATGAACACAAGGAATCAATGAATAAAACAACAACGATGAATGGGTCATACTTTACTGAACTGTGGTGCACTGTGGATGAACCTGGATGACAGGCTCAACAGGTCTTGTTGCCTGGAAGATCAGAACATCATTGTGAGTTAAATATGTGGATCAACACATTTGAGATAGTTTGTACTGCAGTGATCTCCAGTTACTGCTGTATTATCACATTGCAACAGCTGACACAGTAGTTCCTGGCACACCTGTTGGTGTTTACCTCCATCTGTCAGGCAAATTATACTCAGATGCGGAAACGACACTCAGAATATTATGCAAATGAAGTAGTTCTGTGACCTGGATTCATTTAATGCAGCTGAACACAAACACAACTTTACTAGCTGCTCTAACTTAAAAAACATTTTTGTTTTTAACTAGAGGATTCAGTTTCCATAAGCACCACCTTTTGGTATTTATTACCCAAAGATTATTATTAAAGATTATTACCCTGCCTCTCTGATGGTATGGGGGTGCTTTAGTGCCTCTGGCATGAGCAGCTTACACATCTGGAAAGGCACCATCAGTGTAGAAAAATATGTACTTGTTTTAGAACAACATATTCTGCCACTAAGACAATGTCTTTTTCAAGGAAGGCCTTGCATATTTCAGCAAGACAATGCTAAACTGCATACGTCACTGATCGCAACAGCATGGCTTTGTAGTAGGAAAGTCCAGGTGTTGAACTGACCTGCTCGCAGTCCAGACCTCTTTCCAATAGAAAATGTTTGGCGCATCATGAAACAAAAAATCTGTCAAGGAAGAGCCCGAACCAGGGCCGTAGCCAGACTTTATAAAATACTGAGCTCAACCACTTATTATCCCCCTGCACATCAGTTACAATGAAGACCAAAACCTAATTAAAATAGAAGCATTTATTTAAAGCAAGTGACTTGAATGTGTATATGGCATGTATTTGTGGGTGTGTAAATCCATGAGGTTCGACATCATCTGAAGCAACAGAGGACTCAGGGCACAACCATGACAAGTCACTGAAATGACATGAATTATTTTATAAGAATGTTGATTGTTCATGCTGCACAAACACATTCAGAACACAAGATTTTAGCATAGATTTTACCTTTTCATCAAATTCCAATGAGGTCTTGTGGTTTTGGAGCTGGACCAGTTCTAGTGTGGTCCGGATGTAAAAAAAAAAAGTGCTAAAGTCCCCCTATATTGAGCTTTCACAAATTAGATTAAGGTTTCACAGATCACACAGTCAGTTTTAAATGTTCTGCAATCAGTGCAGAATAATCTGGTCCAGGTTTGAAGTGTCTAGGTGTTGTAGTTTTTTAACTAGAGTAGATTAAAGATGCTGAAGGTAGTGAAAAATTAGGTGGAATCGCCCTTTAGCCATTTTCCGAATCGGAAGATGCAATCGGAAACTAACTTTAGCTTTGTGGAATTGAAGAAGAATATTTTTAGCAAGTTACCTCTTTTGTGTTTCACTGTAAGTGTCACTCTTCTTCTTCTGGTCTTTATTTTAGTAGTAAGGTACGGAAAGCTGCACTCTTCTTCGTAGACATTGAGTTTGGCTGCAGCTGCACACCGTTGCAGCGCCTCCTACAGTAAACTGGTGGAGCTACGCAGAGAACCACGCCGTTCAAAAGCGTTGTTTTGATTAATTTTTTAATAATATACACAACAGAAAAATACTGAGGTCCAGACCTCGGTGTCCTCAATGGTAGCTACGGCCCTGGCCAGAACTGTTGAACAGCTAGAATCTTGAATCAGACAAGAATGGGACAACATTCCCTCCAAAACCTCCAGCAGCTGCTCTCCTCAGTCCCTAGATGTTTAGAAACTGTTGGTAAAAGAGCGGATGCTTCACAATGGGAAAGATGGCCCTGTCTTGTCTTTTTTGTGATATGTTGCTGCTATCAAATTCAAAATTGCCCATTTTTTATCCTAAAATGGTACAATTTCTTAGTTTAAACATTTGATATGTTTACTATGTTCCATTGTGAAAAAAATGGGTTTATGAGATTTGCAAATCATTGCATTCTGTCTTTATTTTCATTTTACATAACATCCCAACTTTTCCAGAATTGGAATTGTGCATGCACTTATTAACTGTGTTGACTTGATGCAAGTTGTTACTCACAATATACTCCAGCTGATATGCTGCTTGTTATATTTCAGTTTGAACTGGAACAAAAGTTTACAAAAAGAACATCATGATTATTTAAAAAAAAGACAAACTTTGTGATTATGAACATGAACGCATTGTTAAAATGGGCAACTTTCTTTTTTACAGAAATGTTTTACTACTATCCATCTTTTATTTGTACTATATATTGACAGGAACGATTTGTGCTTAAATACATAATTGCTTGCCATCTTTAAAAGATGTAAATAATTCAAAGGATCTGTGTTACTTCCTAAAAGTTTCCCACTTAGAAAGCTTTTTATTTACATTTTGTCACTAAGTGTTTTAAAAAAGCCTTAGATTCTTGTTGTTATGTAAGTCTGAAGATGTAGTTTAATCTATAAGAAGTGTACCACACAGCTGTTCAGCATCTTCCATCCATCCATCCATCTTCTTCCGCTTATCTGGGTTCGGGTCGCGTGGGTAGTTACCTAAGCAGGGAGACCCAGACTTCCCTCTCCCCAGCCACTTGGGCCAGCTCCTCCGGGGGAATCCCAAGGCGTTCCCAAGCCAGCCGAGAAACGTATTCCCTCCAGCGTGTCATGTGTCTTCCACTGGGCCTCCTTCTGGCAGGACATGCCCATAACACCTTACCAGGGAGGCGTCCAGGAGGCATCCTAATCAAATGACCGAGCCACCTCAACTGGCTCCTCTCGACGTGGAGGAGCAGTGGCTCTACTCTGAGTCCTTCCCGGATGACCGAGCTTCTCACCCTATCTCTAAGGGAGAGCCCAGACACCCTGCGGAGAAAATTCGTTTCAGCCGCTTGTATTCGCAATCTTGTTCTTTCAGTCACTACCCAAAGCTCGTGACCATAGATGAGGGTATGAACGTAGATCAACCGGTAAATCAAGAGCTTCCCCTTTTGACTCAGATCTCTCTTGACCATGACAGACCGGTACAGTGCCCGCTTCACTGCAGACGCTGCACCAATCCGTCTATCGATCTCCCGCTCCATTTTTCCCTCATTTGTGAACAAGACCCCGAGATACTTGAACTCCTCCACTTGGAGCAGGACATCTTCCCCGACCCGGAGAAGGCACTCTACCCTTTTCCGGCCCAAGACCATGGCCTCGGATTTGGAGGCACTGATCCTCATCCGAGCCGCTTCGCGCTCGAAAGCTGTAGATCACGGCCCGATGAAGCCAATAGGACCATGTCATCTGCAAAAAGCAGAGACGCAATCCTAAGGTCACCAAAACGGATCCCCTCAACACCTTGGCTACGCCTAGAAATTCTGTCCATAAATGTTATGAACAGAATCGATGACAAAGAGCAACCTTGGCGGAGTCCAACTCTCACTGGAAACAAATCCGACTTCCTGCCGGCAATGCGGACCAAGCTCTGACACCGGTCATGGAGGGACCTAACAGCCCGTATCAAAGGGCCCGGTACCCCATACTCCCGGAGTACCCCCCACAGGCATCTTCTCAATCTCTAAATCTGATTTGTTGGCCCAGTCGGCTCCAGCTTCCTCATACATTCTCCAAGGTGTCTTACACTGTCACTCTCAAAATGTTTACTTGCTGTTTTAACTAAATGAGATAAGGACTCACTGTGCCATTCTGCAGATCTCATCCCAGTGTTTAATCACAGGAATTCCTGTCATCTCTATTTTAAGAATCTGTGTCAAGTCACCAGGAGCTTCTGACCAGAGGTGTTAGAGATTTCACCCAGTCATTTCCTCCTGATTTGTATTTGGATGGTTGCTAATTTCAACGCTATCTTAATATGTATCGGATACAAGTTTGTGGTTTAAAAGCTAACATGTAACTGAAACGATAAATACTTAAATAAATAAATTTGACATTCTCTGTGACTCTAGCTGTTTCCAGTCTCAGGCCCTGTCCACATGGGAACAACATTTTCTGATTATGCAGTCTTTTTATCATTGTAGTCTTGTGACCCTTCAGAAATAATGTTCAGGAGACCCAAAACGGTATTTTTTAAAAACAGGTTCTAGAATGAAATAAAAACTTTAGAATGCCTTCATTGCCAAAACACAACCTCTTGACTTGAGTTTAACAGATCAGGCTAAAGTCAGGCTCAAGAATTTACCCTGACATTCTTTTGAAGATTGTAAAAAAAACCCTTCCCTCCAGTTGTCTTTTGCTGGATACGGGGCTTGAAAAGCCTTCAATATGTCCATGTATTTGGACCGACCAGTCAACACTGTCCTTCTCTTTAGCTGTTTAGTAGTTTAATGTGACACAAAGTAGAAGTTCACTTTGTTGTCAGTTCACTATAAGATATGGTTCTTGCCGTTCTTGTCTATTTCCTCTTGTTGTGTTTACAGTTCATACCATACACTGTATTATATATAATCTGTGTCACAGCTTCCTAACTGCATGTGCAGAGAGGCCCTGGCAGGGAGTTTACTCTATGGGCCGTGTACATTTTGTTCCATATATGCTCCTCATTGAGACTGTTGTGTTTTAGTCAGCACTTGGAATAGGACTTCACGCAGCAGCACTTCCCAGTTTTTTTCACATGCTTGACATGAGTTGGTAAAACATGACCTCAGTGTTGTGTGTGACAATTTTAAACTTATTGAGTGTATTCAATTTTTTAATCTTTATCTCCCGCTGCCAAAGGCGAAACAGTAATAATGTTGTTGCTCGTGTATCATTAGCAACATTGATCATGAACCACTGAACAGATTATGCTGAAACTCTCAGGGAGTAATCACTGAGTTGATAATACAACTGATTACCTTCTGAAGTCAACAAGAGATGTTTAAGAGTCATTTTCCTAAGTCAAGTATTAAGTCTCTAATAACTAATGAATAATCTCTTATCAGATGCCTGCCAGACTATAACACGGCTTTGTTGTTATGAATCCAAAGCTTGTTTTTTACTACAGTACTATATTACAGTATTACAGTACCAAAATTGATCAAAGCACGTGCAAACAATGCTGTATTTTTGCACCACAGCATGCAGGATGTTAATTAACTTACTGTGACTGGTTTTGTAGCCCAACCTTTTAATGCTGAACATTTTCATTGTTTAAATTTTGGAGAAAACATGTTTTTAAAGTGTACTTACAACACCAACAGTGGTGCAAATACTTTAGGTAGTAAATTGTCATATTGTGATTTATTAATAGCAATGAATGAGAAAATATTAAAATATAAAAAATAAAGCTGCAATAAAACTTGGACAGGTAATTGTAATAAAATGTTAACCAACAACTGTTAGCGGTATCTTGCCCATATATGCTAAGTTTCTGTCATTTCACCAAGTGACTGACCATTCAGGGTGGCCATTCACTTGTTTGTGGCGTGAGTGAAGTCAGCATACCCAAACTTAATGACAAATAATACCCCTCCAGTTGCGCCTCCATGGTCAGTGTAGCGGCTAAATCCTATATTTTGCGCTACTGGTTGCTGTTCTTCCTGGTGGGTCTTGTTTGTACGTGCGCTTAATTAAACTTGCCATGCAGATCTTCCTTGTCGGTTTATAAATCGTAAAGCCATTTATTTTCTTTAAAGCATCCATTCATTTTGTCCTTTTCCATCAACACAAAATGTCCACATGAACTCGCATAATAAGCACAGTAGAAAACTG
>NC_051443.1:4041896-4046966 GCF_001649575.2 Kryptolebias marmoratus
GTTTGCCTCTTACCATTAGCAACACCTGAGTAGAAACACACCTGACCTTAAATACCCCATCCCAGCAATACATCAATGAAATACACCCCCTAGTGGAGAAAAACAAACAAGAAACAGATAAATGGCTCCTACAGTCAGTATTTTTCCACTGCATGCAGACATTGTGTAGTGCGTTATTTCATGTGACCATTTCACAGGGGACCGCGGCCTGTAGTGGATAACTTCATTTTTTAATCATATTTAAAAAAAAAAATTTGTGCATCTTAAGTGTGATTTGAGTCCAACTCTCAGACTCGAGTCCATGTCTCTGGAGTCAACCCACTTCAAGATGGCCACCACAACAATCAACCTTAGCAAACTTAAAAATGGCCATAACTCAATATGTTTTATAGCTTTTAATCTACGTTTTGGTTTGGTAGCAGCTGAGACTGATCACCAACTTAGTCTGTAGGATTTTGAGACAAAACTAAAGAGAAACTGACCAAGTGACACAATGTCCCCGGTGGTGATTCACTACTCCTTTAACCAAGAGGTGGCTTGGGGACTCACCGAGGACACAGCCAGCTTAACAGTGCCTGCATCTGCAGTGAGACCCGAGTTTCCTCTGTCACTCCTGTCTGAGGATTTAAGATGGGAACCAGGAAGGGTGAGGTTGGTGCCCTAAGACCCCTAACTTAGCTCAGCTTGTGCCTTTTTTGTCATCAACCTTAAAAACCAGCAGAGTAAGAAACCTGAAGAGGGGGCTTACCAAAGACGCAGAAAAGAAACCAGGAGTTTTTGCTTGGGTATACGCCTCTTGGCCAAACTTTATAAAAGGTAAAAAATATAAATAAGTGAAGTGACGGTTAAAGTTAAATGGTTTTTCTAAAATCAAAAAATAAGAAACAAAAAGTGTAATGATCTAAAAAAAAAAAGAAAGAAAAGGTTTAAGCCACAGCGTAGAGTCCACCCAAACTGAACTCCCCCATGCATGTGTGTGTAGTTTTTAATAAACTCCTGTTTGTGATTATGCAAAATAAATTTTAGTTACCTCCTTTTTCCTAGTTTTAACAAAGGATGAATTCAAAAAAACACCTTCTATTCATGATAATGCATAAAAATGCAAAAAGAATTACAAACCCCTCTTGGTTATTAAGGGGAAAAAAAGAAAAAAGTTAAACACAAAGCACATAAAAGCATATTGATAACAACTTTCCCCCTCCCTTTTCTGTTCTTAGTCCCTTCATGTCCTTCATGGCCTGCGTTATCTCCAGTCCATGTCTCTCATTGGTTGAATTTGCTCCATCTCATATTTTATGACCTCCTAACATCCAAGCTGGCCTCAGCTGTGCAGGGAATATTCCAGGTTCCCATCCCTGCTATCACCGGGTAGCTCATATAAGAAAACCATTGCCCCATGAATGGAGGGTTATAGTAGGTCAGTCCAAAGTTCACCTGTCCAGCAAGGTGGGGATAGGTCGGGGCCTGGCATGGCACAGTTTCATGAGTAGCTTAAGTAGGTTGAGCACAAGACTGAGCTTGCCATGGCCCATCTTCTCCTTCAGTCACAGCAGGTTGGCTGATGTTCTCCTCAGATGGGGTTTTTTTTGCTCTCAAGTTCAGATGAGGCCGGGGTCTCATCAGTGTGAAGCATCACTGTTTCACTGTTTCGGCAAGTTTCCATAATTTTCACCTTTCTCAACACCGCTATACAGATTTTAATGAAACTTTCACAAAGTAATCATTGGCTGTACATCTACAACTGATTACCTTTTGGGCTCAACACAGTTTAAAATGGCTGTTGTGCCAACTGACCTCAGAAAGTACAAAAATTAGTATAACTTAGCCAATTTTACAGATATTGAGCTAAAACTTGGTGTGTAGCTGAGTATGGTCTCTCACACATAACTAGAGTTCAACAGATTGCACGACATCTTTGCTCAAAACTTTAGCATTAACTGTTAGAATCAACCTTGTTTGTCTTAACCACTGGACTAAATATTTTATAAACCACTAGACAAGCTTCAATAACACTCTCAGAGAGTAATTATTGGCTGAACTGGTCGAGCACCTCTACAGCTGTTCAGCTTGTAAATGAGATTAGTCAACCTGAAGTTTTGTGTTTTGTGTGTTTTACATATCTATTCAAATTTGGAGGTTTCCACTTTGATTTAGCTCCACAATCGAATAGATAGGATAACACATTCTTTTAACGATTTGATAATCTATTTAAAAAAAAGCTTTTGTAATGGTGTAGTGATAAAGAAACATGAAACCCGCCATCTGCACAAACATAACACTAATAAAATTGCTACATGTGGAACCAGTTTTGACCACTTGCTTCTCCTCCTGTCAGATCTGCCTGGAGACGGAGCGTCTGGGCCCTCGTCGAGTGGAGAGCCTGAGGAAAGAGGATGAGGACTGGCAGAGGAAGGCTCAGGCTGCAGTGCTTTCCATTCAAGACCTGACTGTCAGGTTCTTTGAAACCACGACCCGAGCTCAGAAAGGTAAACAAAGATGAAAGTTATTTCCTCCCTTCATGGAAAAATGTTTAGAATTGTTTTTGTTTGACCTTTGAACTTTTGCATTTTGTGTTTTACTCTTTGCATGAGCATTATGACAGTTTTCTTCTGTTCTTCAATTTCATTAATTTTATTCTTTTCACTTTCCTTACGCCTAAAATGAACACCAATCAGGAAGAAAATATGTTAGCTAACAAATGTTAAAATATATATTTTGCAGCTTTTTCTTTAAAGTGTATCTAAACAATGATTTAATGATCATAAGGATGCCATTTGATATTCTGTAAATTATTTCATGGATCAGTGGTCTCGTGATTGTATATTTCGTTCATTTCAGACAATATTATGTTTGCACTGTATGTTTTTCAGCTTTGTATGAGCGGATGCGTGTGGATCAGAGGAAGTTTGGAAAGTCGTCGTGGGAAGCAGCAGTTGAACGCATGGAGCAGCTGCAGTACGCTCTCTCTAAAGAAACTCTGCAGCTCATGAGAGCCAAAGAAATTTGCCTGGAACAGAAGAAACATAGCTTAAAAGAAGAGGTAACGCTGAAGCTTCGCAGGAAATAAAGTTTCATGTAGATTGTCAAGTTATTCTGGGTGTGTTCTTATAAACTTCAGTAACATAACAATAACAGTAAAATGGGGAGTTAAAAGAAAGCTGTGTTGCGAAAATGACCTCATAGCTCTGGCATCATGTAATGGAGGGACCACCATCCTGGTCTAGAACAGTGAACTGACTCATTGGGACTGATAGTCACCTGTCCTACATGTGAAACTACAGTAAAACACACTGACGCTCACCGTGTTGTTATCGGCCATAAAGAAACAGGAATTCTGCCTCAGGTTCAGTTTCCTGTGGGCACTTTGAAATTAAAAAACCCAAATGCACAGTCATGTTGTATTTTTGGCCTATGACTTGTGCCCTGAGGCGTCTGAGGGAATGTTATTGTTGTGGTTTTTAGATGCAGAGTCTGCAGGGTGGAGAGGATGCCATGGCACGTGTGGACCAGCTGGAGGCACTGTACTACGAGTTGCAGCTGCAGCTGTACGACATTCAGGCCGAAGTGCTACGCTGTGAGGAGCTGCTGCTGACTGCGCAGCTGCAGAGTCTGCGCAGACAGATGACAGGTGAGTGTCTGTTTGGATGTTTTTGTGCAGCTTAGTGTAGGTGAGTCATGACTAATGAATAAAACAAAGAGAAGGAAACATGACAGGGTTTAAAGTGTGAAAGAAAAAAAACTTTGTTCCCAAGAATAAAAGAGAGATTTTTTTTTAAGCATAAAACCTCTTTTAGAGATTGAAGAGAGAAATGTTTAAAATAATTTTAATCAAGGTGATGATCGGATTCTGTACATGCTTCTTGATAAGGTTTGTAAAATGTAAACTGCAGAGATTTTCGTTTTTTTTTAACAAATTATCTAAGTTACTACAAAGTATTTTAACACCTCAGAGGGGAAAAAATTAAGGAGAAATTTTTTTTTTGTTTCTCAGTTTTGAAATTGAAATGTTGAGAATACATGTTCCTAAAATTCCTGGTGGTCTAGACAGTAGTTTTATTGAAGAACAACAATATTAATGTATTTAATTTTATAAGCTTTAGATCGTTAGAGTATTTTAAAGTCAGCAGTCAGTGTAGCTACATGTTTGAGACTCTTATTATGAAAGAATAAAGGAAGTTCTGTGAGTTCTGCTGCAGTAGAGAGTAATGCTGTGTTTTATTTACCTCAGACGTTTTAACTTAGATCTGAGAATGATGTCAGATGCAATTTTATTTATGTCCATTTGTAACTCGGAAAACCAGTAGGATTTGTTAGTGTTTGTGCTCAGCGACCAGGCTATCTACTGTTAGCATTACAAGCCGATAACAATGGATTCCTTTGCATTCTGGGTATTTAAATGAATGGCTGCAAAGGTAATGCTAGTAGTGGTTGGAAAATACTGTGTGACTGTAGTGCTAAGATGCAAACTGACAAAAGTAAAAAAAAAAAGAAAGTTTTAATACTGAAGCTGCCACAACTTTTATGTATGAGTCAGCGATATTGAATTTGGGATCGAGGCTGGTCAGTGATCTCCCACTTTTCAAGTCAAAATTCCAGGATTGTGATTTTAATTTTTCTGACTTGGAACACAAACACTCCAACTTCAGAGTACAAATGCAAAGCAGCATCAGATACCATGCCTCGGTCTGGTTCAGATGAAATGCTTCATGTTATTGTTTTGTAGTTTACCTGGTAAGAGTGCATCCCATGACCCTCGACTACAAGAGAAGATAAGATAAGATAAACTTTATTGGTCCCACAATGGGGAAATTTGCTTGTTACTGCAGCTCAATACAGAAAGATTGAGATGAAAAAGAAAACACTATGCACCTATAATAAATAGCAATGTACATCATATACACATAAGTATATATATATAGGATTACAAGAAAGCCTACGACTCAATGCCACACACTTGGATCATTNAATGCTTAGAGATGTACAACATCAACAGGACTCTAAGAGCCTTCATTGCAAACTCGATGGGGCTGTGGAAAACCACCCTTGAAACCAACTGCAAACCACTTGCAC
>NC_051443.1:4047066-4053989 GCF_001649575.2 Kryptolebias marmoratus
TTCTGTTTTGGGGAGTTTTCGGGTTTTTTTGAGCTATGGTCTTAAACTTTTGATCAGCTGAAAAAATTATGTTTGAGTGTAAATGCAGTTTTCAATTAATTCCCCACTCAAAAGTTTTTGTCTCTTATGCTGATTTCTTCTTTTAACATTGTGAAGCTCTACTTAGAACCTTCTTAAGATCCAATAGTGCAAAATGATTTTGAATGAATTTTTTGACTGGTCTTAAGATTTTGATCAGGAGTGTATACAGATAACAGTACATTAAATCAATGAAATGTATATGGAGGGTGTTCGCAAAGTGTTGGCAGTGGAAGTGAAGTGTCCAAGTGACTCATAACATCATGTTGTGTTATACAGCCTAACTGCGGTTGGGATGAATGATCTACGGAAGCACTCCGTCCTGCAGCAAAGATGGTTGAGTCTCTGGCTGAAGGAGCTGCTCATCCTTCACACAGTTTCATGCAGAGGGTGGTTGGGGGGGTTGTCCATGATGGCTATCAGCTTTGCTAACATCCTCCTCTCACCCATCACTACCAGAGGCTCGAGAGGACACTCCAGTACAGAACTTGACCTCCGTACCAGTTTGTCGATCCTGTTCCTGTCCCTTTCAGTACATCCAGCCCCCCAGCAGACCACTCCATAGAAGAAGGCAGATGTAACCACCGTGTCGTAGAAGGACTTTAACAGAGTCCTGCATACACAGAAGGACCTCAGTCTCCGCAGCAGGTGGAGTCAACTCTGGCCCTTCTTATACAGGACGTCTGTGTTAGTAGACCAGTCCAGCTTGTTGCTGAGGTGAACACCCAGGTTCTTGTAAGAGTCCGTGTCTCGATGTCTTTTCCCTGGATGTTCACCGGTGCTGTAGGGGATGACTTTCTCCTGAGGTCAATGACCATCTCCTTCGTTTTGCTGGCATTGATTTGGAGAGCGTTGGTCTCACACCAGCCAACAAAGTCACTGATGACCCCCCTGTATTCTTCATCGTTCCCGTCTGATACGCATCCAACGATGGCTGTGACATCCGAGAACTTCTGAAGGTGGCAGTGGTCCGAGTTGTATCTGAAGTCTGAAGTGTACAGACTGAACAAGAAGGGTGAGAGGACCGTGCCCTGTGGCGCCCCAGTGCTGCAGACCACCACATCAGACACACAGTTATGGAGCCTCATGTACTGTGGTCTGTTGGTGAGGTAATCTGTGATCCATGCTGTCAGCTGCCTGTCCACTCCGGCTCCCTCCAGCTTCCCTCTCAGCAGTGCCGGCTGGATGGTGTTGAAAGCACTGGAGAAGTCAAAGAACATGACCCTCACAGTGTTTCCCGCCTGCTCTAGGTGAGAGAGAGATCTGTGCATCAGGAAGATGACTGCGTCTTCCACCCCGATACCAGGCTGGTAGGCGAACTGCAGGGGGTCCAGCCTCGAGCTCACCACCGGGCGAAGATGAAGCAGGATGAGCCTCTTCATGGTCTTCATCAGATGAGAAGTCAGAGCCACAGGCCTGTAGTGGTTTGGTTCCCTGGGATGTGCGATCTTTGGCACTGGAACCACGCAGGAAGTCTTCCACAGGTCAGGAACCCTCTCCAGACTCAGGCTCAGGTTGAAGATGTGCAGACCCACCTGACAGATCTGGTCTGCACAGTCCCTGAGTAGGCTGGGGCTGATACCATCCGGACCTGCTGCCTTCCTGATCTTAGTTTTTCTGAGCTGACTTCTCACCTGATCAGGTGTGAGGTGGATGTGAGGCTGGGTTGGAGTGGGAGATGGGGCTGGTTCCATTGTGGGTGAGGGAGAGGAGAGTGCAGGCAGTGATGATACTGCACCAGGTGAGAGGGTGAGTAGCACACGGAGGGGGCTAGTTTAGAGCTGGGGGGTGGGGGCAGTGGTTAATGGCCCGCAGTCGAATCTATTGAAAACAAATTCAGGTCGTTAGCCCACCCCCGCTCTGCAGGTCCTGTGGCTCCACTGTTGTCCTTGAGATGGCCAGAGATTTTATTCATGTTTCTCCAGACATCTCGGACTTTGTTTTGTTGGAGCTGCTCCTCCATCTTGCTTCTGAATCTTTCCTTGCCTCTATGAATCCTGTATTCTCCTCAGTTCTTCTTTGTTGCCAGATCTGAAGGCCCTCTTTTTCTCATTCAGCAGGGCCTTCAGCTCCGGGGTCACCCACGGTTTATTATTGGAGAAGCACCAAAAATAATTAATTTAAAAAAACATCAAAAACAAACAAATACAGCTGGGTTCAGGAGCACAATGGGGTTCACTTTAACAGATTTATTCTTTTAAGACATTTGACTTTTTTTCTTAACGGTTACATTGTGACTTTTTTGGGAGATAATAATTAAATCTGAATCTCAACATTTCAATGTTATTCTCTACATTTCTACTTAAATGCATAAACAAAAAAATTGTCTTCCTCAAATTTTTCATTCTTCTGAACTGTCCTGATGCACCATTATAAGTCCTCTAAATCTGCTGCTTTTATCTTTTTGATATCACATAAAAACCCAGATGTTGACATTTTTTGTCAAATTGTTGTCAGATTAAACTCTGTAAGACAGCAGTAAGTTTAACTCCAGTAGGCTCTTCAGTGTGGTTTTGATACCAGCTGTAAACACCAAGTCTTTGAACAGACAAATTCAGTGAATCAGTTCTGATGTTCCCCCAGAGCGACAGGATGAGTTGGTGTACTACGATGCCTTTGAAAGCCCAGATGCCATGAAGGGTGGCGAAGACTTTGTAACGCCACCTTCACCTCTCAGAGATGAAGAACTCAGCATCCTGCATCAGAGGATGCGGCAGCTCGAGGCCCGCAGAGGCCGCATCACTGCCAAGAAAGTCTACCTCAAACACAAAAAGGTGAGACGCTTTCCTGATGCTGACTTGTTGTTGGGCTTCAAAAATCCTTTTTAACAATAATGTCATTTCTACAGCTGCTGCAGCATGGTATGTTACTTTAATGCCACTTTTCTTTTTACTTTGTCAGGAAATCTGTATTGTTAATCACAACCAGAAAATTCAACAGCGGCAGGGAAGCAGCGCTGACGGCAACTCTCTGCAGGTACTGCAATGAGTTTCTGTATGTGCACAATAAATAAGCATGTATAAGTTTACTCATGTATGCCTAAAGATACTAGCCAGACTTGTATTTAAGATATAATCGAATTCATTACTGCATGCTGCCAAAGACCGAAGTTTGTTTGTTTGTCA
Organism: Kryptolebias marmoratus; assembly: GCF_001649575.2. NCBI lineage: Eukaryota > Metazoa > Chordata > Actinopteri > Cyprinodontiformes > Rivulidae > Kryptolebias > Kryptolebias marmoratus. Next base: position 4,050,270 of record NC_051443.1, read on the forward strand.
TGTTAGCAAAATATCTCATTAGCCAATGGATGGATTTTATTGAAACTCTCAAAAAGTGTGTGTGGGTGTGTGTTTTAAGTGTTAAAAAAATAAACTTTATTACTAGAGGACTGGAGGATGAAGTGAGTCTGGTTAAATCACCATGGTAACAGAGACTGAACTCATCATCTGCTGCTCCAGAGCTGGTGATGAATTCAGTTTCAGCTTAAACCATCAGTAAAAAGCTCTGTGACCTGATTCTTTTCTTAATGAGATCCTGAATAGAAAAATCAGACTGAAGCAACATTTATATATCATCAAAGTTATACCTGCTGCTGTAAGATTTGAAGCAACAGATGGTCAAATAACACAAATTTAAAAGTCTCTCCATCTTCTTAAAGTCACTCAGTCCACCACATTTAGACACTGACATATTTTAGTTTTTTCATTTTCAAAGTTAACCACTAATTTTATTCAGGGATATATTTTCATTTTATAATTTAACAGAATAAAAATAGCTTGTGGATTCTAAGTTCAGGCAAAATAATTCCATTTGATCAAAATTAATTTTAAATTAACTCACATAATTCTCATCAGACATGAGAAATATGCTGAAAAACTTGAATCCACTCACAGTACTACATTTTCCACTTTGCACCAGAAGCTGCAGTTAGACTACAGTAAAAAAAAAAAAAAAAAAAATTATCAGAACCATAATTTAAACTGATCATACAGCCTCTTCAAAATAACTGGAATATCACTTTAATATTTTATCACCTGCTGCTGAAGGCAAAAATGTGGTAATGTTTTTGCTTGTGTGTGTGTGTTTGTTTGTCATGTTAACAAAATAAATAGTCCCTCCAGGATTTCTCGGGCATTTTTTGTGATTGTTGTGGGCTAAAATGCCTGATTTCGCGGGGCATTTTCCTAAAAGTTTTTTAAAACTAAAATCAATAAAAAAACATAACTTTTAATATATAAACCAAAAATACTTGTTAGTTTTGTAAGATAATTACCAACAAACAATGACATTATCAAAAGGTGCTTTATTTGAGAACTTTGAAAGCTTATAAAGTGCCATTCATGACTATTTCTGGATTGTCCCTCGTCTGCAGCTCTCCTCACGTTTTGCAGACACAAAGTGTTTGTCGATGCATTTATGTTCGATGATTACACTGCAGGGCGTGCAAAACAGCTTCCCCCCACTCTCGTGCAGCTGGGGAGGAAACTGGTTTGCGACTGCAGTTTTAAGTTGGATATTGGATATTCGCGCTCAGCGGAGTTAGCGGCGTCTAGCTCACGGCTGACCCGAAACAGGAACGCTAATGTCAGCCAGCCGTTCTTTGCCGGCCCCTTCTCTCACACGCGGTGGTTCACTTAGGGACGGCTGGCTGACATTAGCGTTCCTGTTTCGGGTCAGCCGTTAGCTAGACGCTTCTAACTCAGCTGAGCACGAATATCCAATATCCAACTTCATATCTAACTTTACTGCGGTGTTTTGCGCGGTCCGTTGCTGAAATCCTTGTGGGCAAATGTGAAGCATTAGCGCTTCGGTCGCTGCTCCTTCATGCTCCCGGCATTCTGATGTTAACAGGATGTGACATCACATGTCTTCTTCGTGAGTTATTTGGGGTTATTTTGTATTCCACACTACACAAACCAACAAATAAGACACTAGACCCCAAAAACAGTGACGAATCACTTTAGAAACAATAAATATTGGGTTAAAGTTGCGGGAAAGTTGCGGTGTTTTGGGCAAAGTTGCAAAAAGTTGCGATTTCACAGGGTTTGCCTGATTTTGCGTTAATAGTTGCCATAGCAACATCGCAGAATCCTGGAGGGTTTGATAAATGAACAGCTGCACAGATTCAGAGAGTTAAACAATGGACATGCAAGAAAATAATGCAATGTGCTGAAGTTTGATTAATATTTCAGAATCAGACCGGTCCAAATTGATCATCTTGAACACCCAAGAGTTTGATGTGAAAGCAATATTTTATTGTTCCATCTTAAAACAGTCACACAGCTACATCTCATGTTTCTGTAGAAGGAAGGAGAGGCGGAGGAAGATGATGAAGCTAAGAGAAATGCCTCAGTGAGTCAGGAGAGGCAGAGGACTCTGGACAGACTTCGCAGCCTCAAACAGGTGACCTCAGACATGATGTGTCTGCTGATGTTTGCCTCCACTGTTTCCCCTGTCATTATATTAGGGGAGGTGCACGGTGGAGTTCAGTCCCCCACACACAGGAAGCGATATGCGCAGTGCACTCTGAGGAGGGGAGAAGGGGGTACATGCTTGACCAGGTTCAGGACTGGTCGCTGGGAGACCGAAAAGGAAGGAGCTCATTTTTTCAGCAGCACTTGCACGTGTGTCTGTCATTTCATTAAGGAAAAGCCCTGGCGTCTTGTTTACTGTCAAGAAGCAGGAGGAGAACAGCAAGCAGCAGCAGCGCAGGTTTATAACTCTCTGAGATTTTCAGCTCTTCCAGAAGCAGTGTCTGTCCAAAGACTGCCTTCACGTTTTTCCCGAGACTGAGTAGAAACCAGTGCAACAGGAATTATATAAATAAAAAGTAAACTAATCCTGCAGAATATCCAACTCACTGTTAATAGTGGACACACACACATGCAGATTCTGCGGTTTGTGTGTCTGATCCACCAAGGTGTCGACAGATCAGCCTGTGTAAGTTGTTTTAACTTAAGTGCACCATACAAAGCAGCGTCTGTGGTGGCAGTATGTTATCCGCTCGCCGTCCAGCGCCGCACAACACCTCTTTGCATACACACAGATGGGATTTGGAGCAGTGCGCAAAACAAACAGCTCACTACATGAAGGGGCATTTCCATCCTGAGACAGACATGGGCGCCATGATTCCTTTAAGTGTTTGTGTTAGTATCTCCATTTAACCCACCCACCATAAAAAAACAAAACAAAAATAAAACAACAACGCTATAAACCAGGGGGGAACACTAGATTCCACTAGTTGTGTTGACTTTTGGTGTCTACATAATTCAAGATGACCACTGCAGCTAATTGACATTAGCCAATACAAGAGTAGCAGCAACTCTGTCATTTTTACAGATATTGAGCTAAACTGTTTAGTGTGGTAGTAGCTGAGAGTCATTCTCAACACATACTCCGAGCCCTAACTGATTGTTTCTGTTATTTTAAAGGTTTGACCCAAACGGCAACAACTTAGTATAAAACTGTGGCCTGAAAGGTGGCAAGTGATATTCATTTCATCAAGGAATGTTGGGTCTTTAAATTGAACATGTGTTTTTTGCTCAATAACAGTTTTTTGAGTTTCTTTTTAATTTTCTTCACTTGTTTTCTGGTAACCTAAAAAACGAGTTTTGTCATTAACCTCCATGTTTTCCTGTCCGTCCCATTGTTTGTTCTTGTGACGCTCATTGTTGACAGACTCCTCTGTTGTCTCCGCTCACAGCGTTATCCAGGTCAGGTGACTCTGAGGTCCAGCCGACAGCGTCTGAGTCAGAGTCGAAGGCGAGCGGGGCAGCAGCCCAGCACCCAGGCAGTCAGCGTTCAGACCGACTCCATCTCAGACCTCCCAGAACTCTGTGCTCTTCCTCCACCTGACGCCTGCAGCTGTAACGGCATGTCTCTGCCCTCTGTTGACCTCCAAGCTTTTGCCACTCCACCTCCTTTCCTCTCCCTGCCTCCTCTCACATCATCCCCATCTATGCTCTCACTGGCAGCCCCTCCTCCCCCTCCCCCTCCCC
>NC_051443.1:4053996-4101896 GCF_001649575.2 Kryptolebias marmoratus
CCCCCCCCCCCCCTCTCCCTCCTCCACCTCCTCCACCACTTCCTCCCACAGAGAGACTCACAGCCAGCCCAGTGCAGCAGCATAAATATGAGTCTGAATCCAACTCGCTGCCGCTGGCGCCATTTTCCCCTCGGTTCTTTGACAGCAGTCAGCTGCTGACAGCGAGGAAGAAGCTGAAGAAAACGTCATCTCTGGACTCCTCACAGTGGAGGAGAGGTGAGAAAGACATGTTCCTTCCTTTCAAACACAGCTATAACGACAGTACTGGGAGGGTAATGTGACACTTCTCGAAGAAAAAGCAGCTGAAAATCCTTCAGCATCTGATCCGTCAAAAATAAAAATTAGGTTTGTTCATGATGATAAGTTTTTGCTGCATACGCCAGATGTTTGAGCAGCACCTCAACCCGATACAATGATAACAAGGTTGATTCAGCCCAGGACTGAAGTGGACATTAGAGTTTCACTCTAATGTCCACTTCAGTCAGTCCTGGGCGTTTTCTCTTTTCTTCTGTAATTTTAAGGTGAAATGTTTCTAGTTGTGTGAATTTGCATTGAAGTTTTTTTTCAAGCTGTTTTGATGGACTGTGGTCAAATATTTTCATTAGAAATCAGGTAAACAAACACTGGTGATATGAAAAGGAACAGAATAAATAATAATAAAAAAGGTGGTTTGGTTAAGGAATTCCAGTAAACCTTTTATTCTGACTGATAAAGATATATTGAGTAAAGGTACCATATTTTCCACACTCTAGGGCACACTGGATGATAAGACGCACTGTCAATGAACGGCCCATTTTACAACTTTTGTCATATGTAAAGCTCACCAGACTATAAGGCGGATGGTCATGCACCTCCCAATTTTTGTAACTTTGCGCAGACCATGCATGCAATGCTCTATTCAAAATGGAAGATTTTGCTGCTCTAGCGGCGCTGGGTTGCCTGTATCAACATTTATATGATCCCTCTATGAGAGTTGACAAAGATAATCCAATGGTTCAAAACTCACAGTAGAATACTGCACCGACTTAAGCGTCAAGTATAAACGCCTACACCGCTCGCTCAGGTCTGCGCGACGTGCACAGAGCCCTGCTCAACTGTAACTGAGCCTTAATGCAGCTTTGTAGTTTACCAATGTCGTACTAAAACATCACAACTTCTTACATATATAAGGCGCTCCAGATTATAAGGTCATTTTTTGAGAAAATTGAAGGCTTTTAAGTGCGCCTTATAGTTTGGAAAATACGTAATTATGTTTCTGTAGGAATATTTTGACACACGCAGTCTGAAAAATATGGCAGATTTTTGAGATTAAAAAGAAGTTTGGTCCTTGATCAGGTTCTTAATTAAAGACTCTTGTAGAAATGATTTGGACCCTCTGAAGCTGCTTTAACTGCTGCTGCAGCAGTTTTAGACACCGGTACATATTCATGTCTGAGTTGCTACTTTAACTTGAGTGACAGGAAATATTTCCAAGTCATGTTGTGGTTGTCATCCTCATAAATCCATCTAAATTAACTTTTTAAGCACTTGTTGTGTGTTTTTCACAGTGAGCTCGCCCATGGACGAGGTGCTGGCCTCTCTAAAAAGAGGGAGCTTCCACCTGAGGAAGGCGGAGCTGCGGGTCCTGGGCCCCGACCCGGACGACGACAGCAACAACATCCTAGCTCAGATCCGACAGGGGGTGCGTCTGAAGAAGGTTCGGAGCCGCCCAGAGCAACAGCGCCACCCAAAGAGTTTCCCGCACTCGGCTGACGCTCTGACTCGCAGCATCCACGAGGCTCTGAGGAGAATCAAAGAGGCTTCGCCGGAGTCGGAATCTGAGGACGAAGGCCTTCCCTGCGCCGACTGGGAGAACTAGATGTTTGAAACGTTGCACTCGATCCGTTCTGTGCAGCCAAATCAAAGAGAAGACATCAACCCGAGTCCAGCTAAAGACACCTTGGTGCATTTTGAACAAAACCCCATTTTTGTATCCGTTTGTTTTCATATTTGTGTTTGTAGAAACGGACCCCAGAATTTTTTTGGCGAGGAAACAATCTCTAACCTCTTGTTCCGTTGGAGTTGTACTGTACCTCGCTGTGATGGGTTTGTCTTAGGAAGCACACGCTTAGTTCCTCTAAAACACCTTCCGCTTTACTACACCACAAGCATAACACAGCTGAATCCACTACGAGCTCCAGTAGACACATCCCCTCCTCCTGCAGGAACAGGTTCACACCAGTTCAGCTGTTACTTTTCTAAACTTGTGCATTTAGATATTAGATAAGAAGAAGAATATCAACTTGGTTCTAATCTTTAGACGAACATTTAATCAGCAGCCTCACTCTGACTTTAGGTGATCCGGTTTAAATGGGGCTAAGTGCCCATTAGACCAATGAAAACATCCGTGATGGTTGACTCTATAAACAAGCTGGTAACCTGCAGCTCTCACACAATCAGCAGGCCAAAGTGGTACATGTTTACTCATTGTTGTCTGCTGCCCAAGAAGCAAAAGGCGGGCGATAATGTTTTTGACCATGTGTACATGTGTTCATACATCTGTCTGTTAGCAAAACATCTCTTGAACCACTGGATGACTTTTATTGAAACGCTCAGAAAGTAATCTTTGGATGTGCATCTTCAGCTGATTAACTTTTTGGAGTCAGCTCTACTCAAGATGGCCACCACAGTCAACTGACCTTGGAAAACACAAAAACGACCATAATTTGGTCAAACTTACAGATATCAAGATAAAATCTGATGTGGTTGTAGCTGAGAGTTATTCACAACACAAACTCTAAGTGCTACTTATCACACAAGATCTCTACCTAAAACTTCAGCATTAACTGTTGGGGTCGATCCTTTTTTGTCTGTTAGCAAAATATCTCGTGGATGTATTTTAATGAAACTTTCAGAACATAATCATATGATGTTTATTTACCACTGATTAACGTTTGGTGTCAATCTAATTCTAAATAGCTACCGCAGCTAACTGACCTTAGCCAACACAAACATAGCTGTATTTTAGTCAGTTTTACAAATATGGAGCTAAACATCGAAGCAGTAGTAGCTAAGTGTCAACCTTAATAAGTGCTCTGAGCATGACATCAGATCATTGATAACATTAAAGGTCTAAACAGAACTGCTTTAACGGCTCTGACCTCAGTTTAAAGGCAACAATTACCAGGCCTTTAATTCACAGATTACAGGGTAGATGGTGACAGATTTTCTCTACCTGTAGGACTAAAACTATAAAGTACACAGGCACAACTGTTTAAACTTATTCCATGTGTCAGATTTATGAATCTGACTATTTTTTTGTTTGTTTGTTTTACTTCTAAACAAACATACACACTACTTCAGTTCTAGTTTGCTTCACTACTGTTATAAGTGTGACAAATGACCCAAATCAAAGGGTTTGTTTTATTTCTTTATATGGTCACCTTTACTCCAGTTTCACGTCATCACTTTAGGGAGACGTGGCTCTAACTCTGAACAATGTTCACTCGGCTGTCAGGGAAAACGTCCATTTTGTCTTTGGACGCATCAACATTGTGCCGCGTAGCTGTAGTCATCAAATTTCTGCTCCTTCTGCTTCTCATCTCCGACTGATTTCAGGAGTCACACTTTGGCTGTCGTCTAATTTACAGATTTTACTGATTTTTGAGATTAGGAGAAAAAAAGTTAGATTTATCACAAAAAGTTTAGTGTCAGCTCTGACTGTTATTAAGGTTTTATTAAATCAAATATGGAAGCTGTGGGAACCAATGATCAATAATTTGAGTATCTAACACTTAAATGACTATTGGATTGACAGATGATGTAAACAAGCAGATTATTTGATATTTGTTTGCCTGTTTGAGGAGTCTGATCCTTACTTCCCCCTGCTGGCAGCGGCTCTCATGTCCACACCTGAGGATCTGATCAGAGCTTTTTGTTTGTTTGTTGTTTTTATTTTTTAGGTTATTTTCCATTTTTCAGATTCCTTTTCCTTGGTTGTGTATTGAACTCTGTGTTTGAGTTTGGTGTGTGTGACAGTTATTTATTAATTTTTTTTTCTTGGTTTTGAAACGTCTTTTAAACTGAAACCACAATTTTCAAACGTCATTATTCATCCAGACTTATTATAGAGGAATTTATTATTATTACTTCCTTCTGGTTGTTTGAGAGGACTGATGTTAGTTAAATACAAAGACACAACTAACTCTCCCTCAGTTTAGCATGCCGACAAAGGAAATGTTTGTGTTTTCCACTTAAACTGCATCTTATGGAGAAACATCTATCAGAGGGGGCGATTGCTGTTTGGAAGTGGTGTAAACATATTAAACAGTCACTATCTTACATGTTGAAGATATTTTTGAATGACTTCAGTTTAATTCTGACAGGACTGATGAGCTAACGGCTAGTCTCAACGCAGCTAAGACCTAAGGCTTCCATCTCTAAAATGTCCAGCAAGATTTTATGTATCTACACCATATTACTCCACCATTTTGACAGGAACATGATATTCATTCAGGAACTGCCCCGGGCCAAACCATAAGTGTTACAGCTAGTTTCTGCTGCTATTATCTTACAGAACCATCACATACGTAAATAATATTAGTGGGAGTCTTTAGGCACCTCAGCATTTGATTACGATTCAGAGGGCTGCGATGCAATTATCTGTGCTTCTGTAATCACACTTCAAACTAAATCCTGAGCAGAGAATCTCTGATCTGAAAGGTACCAAAACATGTTTTTTTTCTACAGTTCATTCAGACAAGATTTTGATAACCAAAACTCAGCAGTGCAGCGTCATACAGGTATTCTGTGGCAACAATGGGAGTCCATGCATGGCGTGTTAAAGCTGTCTGACCCGCTTCCTTCAATGTTTCCACCATTTTGTTTTTAGTCCCTTATGTAGAGCGCAAGAATGGCTGTGATGATTATTTTCTGTCGTTCCTCCAAAGTGAAAAGCATCACTGACAAGCCCTGGTTTTTAAACAGCTGAGCACAGAAACAAATCCTTCACAATAAAAGCTAAAAAGGACTTTGTTTAGTGAAAACTTCTCTGTTAGCTGCAGCTAGTAGCTACCACCTGCAGCTTTTCTCCACCTCCGGGTGACAACATGAACACAACTTGCTTATAGTGCAGCTTTTTTTTTTTCGCTTTAACTTCAAAGCAGCCCAAGTTCTTCCAAACACTGGCTTTGAGTGCACAAAGTGCTGCTTGTTTGTCTCAGCCACCTTGTTCTAATGGCATGAATAAACAATAACCTCTAGTAAATAATTGTGTAAAGGTTTATAAAGTATTGCTAGCATAAACCGCTATAAAATGTTTGCGTTTGGAGTTGATTTAAGACTGCGGCAAAACACTTTCGTCTCCACTGGATTCAGACTGGCTGTTAGTGCATCAGTCCTGTCACAAACTGAGGTCACTCAAAGAGTTCATCACTTTTACACCAAAGCTCACCTCAAAATGGCCAAAATATACCAGTGAAATATTTAAAAAGAAAGACATGAAGCAAAAACCACTCAAACTTTTCATTTAAAACAAAATGTAGACACTGTCTACAACTCCCGTGATGCGTTTCAGTCAAGCCCGTCAAAGATATGAACGCCTTTCTGTGACTCTGGTTGTGTCAGAGCTGCCGGTCCTCTGCTGTGGCCCCTTGTTGCTCTTTTCATGGTGACATTTGCATTATGGGTGTTGTAGTCAGGTTTCTATGTTTTCTAAGCAGGTTTAAAGATTATAAATGAACACCACATTTTAAAGTTTTAATCATTTTTTTGTTTTACAGTGGGTTTTACTTTTACACAGCTGACAGGAGCTACAAATTACTAAAAAATAAATACAAAATTTTTGAAAATTTGCTTAGAAATACAGAAAAAAGTCATTCCTTATAAATATGACATCATTGTTTTCTAATAATTACTGTTATTCTTGATATTTGTTGTCAGAAAACAGAAAATCAAGCTTCTGAGCTCAAACTTCCTCATGCAGTTTTAGTGGAAAAACATGAAGAATTTAGTTTAAAAAGCCTGTTGTTTCTTCCTTCATGCTAAGTGCAGTGCCCCATTTTCGTTTGAAGACGTATGGGTAAAGAAACAGCTGCTGAAGGCATCCAGTCAGGATGAATATTTTGCCTGTAGTTTCCTCCTCATCTTTAGTTGTTGCAGATGGTTCGTTTTGCCTTTTTGATTTTTTTTTAAAACATCTCTGTGGTGCTCTACAGGCCAATGTGCAGATTGTGATGCAATCTTTGTTTTTTGTTGTTTTTCTTACAACTCGTCACCAGTTTTACAACCTTATGCATGTGACCCATCCAAGGACAAAGCCATCACAATGTACGTGCAATAATGAAGATGAAAGGAAGTCATTTTATGATTTATACTGTAATGAAAAAACTGTATCAGCATGCCTAAATGTATTGAAGTATTTATTGAAGCTTCATATTTTAAAGATTTTTTTAAATGTACAAATGTAAATGTTCTTTATGAACTTGATTCCTATCATTACATTCCTCTCTGCTTTCCATAGCTCACAAATATAAATATATATTTTTCCTTTTCAAAATAAAAGCACCTACATGTTGTCTTTGAAAGCTGCTCTGAGTATGAATTATTAGAAGCTCAGGAACCCACTAATGGATCTGTATGGGCTCATCACAAGCTGGCGTATAAAAGAAAACAATAATGAGTTTGTTCTGGGGACGTTCTTTTAGTTTTCACCACGTCATAAAGTTCCTGCCAAAGAAAAAAAGAAAAACAGCTCCATTATCTTCTTCTATAAACTGCTCTTTTCTTTTGTTTCTTATCTTGAGAAAATGGGGCTCATTTTCTCAGAACAACTTATAATTTATTTAGACGAGCTTTTCTTGTGATTCTTAGCAACTATTAGGGATGTTTAAAAGAAATGAAGCACCCTAATTACTATTTTATTTTAAAGTCCTTTTTTTTTCTGTTCAATTTGAAACGTGAAAAAATCCAGCTCAGCTGGAGCTCTAAGGCTCTGACAGACCACAGTGGAAACATGACTCGGTTTCAACAGGTCACAGGAAGTTGGACTTAACAGAATGAACTAGTCTTTTGAAATCTTTTACAGATTTTCTACATCAGTTTTAAGTTTTATGATTTCTACAGATTTTTTCATGGAATGTTTTACTAATAGTTGATGACTAACATTTGAAATGACTAAAAATTACTCACAACCCACCGGCTGAGTGCCTTAGTGTTGAAGTTTTCTTTGGTGGTCACTTCTCTGTGGCTCTGGGCTGCAAGAGGGAAGGTTCTGATGCACCAAACATCAGTTCAGATTACCTGGCATTCTTGGAGTCTCTGGATGATGTCCTGAAAGGGGTGCCATCTGGGGATTCTCCTGAGTGACTTCAATGCCCATGTGGGCAATGATAAAGGTATCTGGAAGGGGGTGATTGGGAGGAGAGGCCTCCCTGATCTGAACCCAATCAGTTTTCTGTTATTGGACTTCTGTGCTAGGCATGGGCTGTCCATAAGGAACACCACGTTCGAGCATAGGGTGGTTGGTGAATGTGCTTGGTACCAGACCACTTTAGGCCAAAGGTCAATGTCATCAGATCTGCAGCCTGTTTTGGACACTCTGGTAAAGAGGGGCAGAGCTGTCAATTGATCACCACCTGGTGGGGGAGGCTGCTGGACAGACCTGGTAAACCCAAATGAGTAGTGAGGGTGAACTGGGAATGTCTGGGGGAGCCCCCTGTCTGTGAGATCTTCAACTCACACCTCTGGGCAAGTTTTTTTTTTACATGTCCCAGGGGAGGGTGGGGACATGGAGTTCAAATGGGCCAGGTTCAGGGCTTCTATTGCAGATGTGGCTTCCAAGAGCTGTGTCCTGAAGGTCATTGATGCCTTTCGTGGCAGCAGGACACAATCAGCGATGGACGCCATCAAGCTGAAGAAGTTGTCCTTTAGGGCTTGGTTGTCCAGGAGGACTCCTGAAGCAGCTTACAGGTACAGGGTGGTCAGAAAGACTGAGGCTTCTGTGGTTGTAGGTGCAAAAACTTGGCATGGGAGGACTTCGGAAAGGCCTTGGAGAAGGACTTTCAGTTGTGTGTAGGTTCTTGCAAACTGTTTAGCAACTCAGAAAGGCAAAGTGGGCCACCTCCCAGTTTTTGCATGGTTTGGGTGGGAAACTGGTGACACTTTGTGGATCTCATTAATCTGTCCACCATGCTCACCTTTGAGGAGGCCATAACCATGCCAGAAGTCACTTTTTAACCAAATTCACACGTTCAGAAAGAATGCAAAGTTGCCTTTTAAACAAATTGTGCTGGGAGTCAGACTTCCTGTTGAGTCTTTCTCCTCTTTCATTGTCAAGTTTGTTTTTACCAGAATTAAGTAATAAATTAATCAACTTAACTCAGACTGTAAAAGAATGAAACAACTACATCATATTTGTTCAATTTTCTTTTATTACAAATTCAAAAATTACAATTTGTGTTTTTAAGCATGTGTTTTAACCAACATGTTTTTTTATTATTATTTAAATCCCTTTTCAGTTGTAATCTACATCATTTTTAACATGATAAAGTTGCTGCTAAAATCATCTCCCAAGTGTACCAAATCCAGCAACAAACCCTTAAACTGTGTTTTTCAGGTCTACACCCATATTCTTTCTGCATATTCTTTCATTTTTGGCAATATTTAATCCCACTAAAAGTACCGCCAGTTAGCTACCGTTGATGCATCTCTGTGCCAAAGGCAACATCAGCAAAAGTTTGAATCTGTTCCAGAAAACAGTATTTGGCAAAAGAAAAATAAATAAATAAAAATCACAATGTGCTCATTTAACTGTTCTTCTCTCATAAATATTGCAGTTTTTTTTCAAAATCTAACCTGACAGCCTCGTACCACACGATAAAAAAAAAGATAAAGTGAAAACATGTAAATAAAGAAATTTATCTTGTGTACAACTTTAGACATAATCAGTCATTATAGTAATAAATAAACAAAAAAAAAGGACTCAAACATTGCACTTCAAAATGCTTCAGAAAGAAGGGAAAGAAAACGTCAGATTCACCCACACACAAACCAGTGCACTATGAAGCTGTTTTGTCCTTTCAAAATAAAAAAATATGTAGAAAGAAGAAAAAAACCGCTGAATAAAATGCTGCCTTGCTTGAGGTTAAACCTTTCTGCGGCGGCAAGAAAATTACCTGAAAGTGAGTGGAAAGTGTTCATAAACCCTCCATTTATTGTATTGCTCATTTTGTGTTAAAGATTTGTGGACACATTGGCGCCCTCGCGTGGCTGTCGCTTTTCATCACACGCATAAAAAAAAATAACATCCGTCTCAGGGAGGAGGAGGAGGAGTTGTTGTTTTTGGCTGATGATGGTTTTTTATGAAGCGTACATAAGAGAAGAAGAGAAAACCAAAGCAGACCAATCGTTGAGGTGACTAGTGTTGCACCAAAGCTCTAAAAGAGCGTCTTTCGTGTTTTTTTTTACGAAAAAAAAACAAAACATAAAAAGTTCAAGGATGTGAAAGTTTTCCAGAGTGGAGCAGAGGAAAGGCTTCACTTGGCTCTTTGTAAACGAGCCCAGTGATGAAGAAGTAACATCTGTGTACCGCTGATGCGTGAAGTCGTGTGTAAACTCTGACACGTGGAAAACAAAACAATTTCAAGTTGCGTTGGTGACGACGTGAGTGCCAGCGTGCCATGAAGATGCAGGTCTGTGGAGTCGGAGGTGGTGGAGGAGCACCTCCGAGCGTCTCTAGCTGTTCTCGATCATCTTGGCCAGCGTGTCGCGCAGCTCCGTCAGCTCGAAGATCTTGGTGTCCAGCAACACTAGGAGGGAGCGCAGGCTCGTCTGACACGCCTCTCTCTCCAGCTGGCTGCTCTCCAGACGCTGCTCCAAGTCACTCAGCTGCACCTCCAGAGTCTGGTTCCTCGATTCAGAGTCCTGAAGAACACGGACAACAAAACTGAGGGCCAAGCATTCATTAAAACGATGCTCGTCACCCAACAACAATTAGGTCAGAGTTTTAAACTAAAATCATCTCATGATGAGAAATGATGCGGTTATAATTAGTTTTATGTTTTGAATGATTAAATGTGTTACTGCAAAATAGGTTAGTGCTCAAAGAATGTGTTGTTAATGACTCTCAGGTACTACTAGCAAAGCCACCTGTCCACTCCTAACCCATTCATCCTCTATATGTTCATAATCAATAATAAACGATGCACGGTGGCGCTATAGCTAACTGGGTCAGGCAATGACGGAGCTAATTCATTCATTCATTTCTCAGCTCAGAAGAAACAAAATATTTTATGACCAAAATTAAAAAATCTGGGAGCGGGAGCTGGCACTTTGAACTGCTTTGCTCATGTGTTATCTGCGAAGGAATAATCTGAATATTTACAGCCAATCAGAGCAATTCCTCAGCTTCAGCCCGGTGTGAGAACAGAAGTTCCAGGAAGTTAAACACAGGACTTTCTATTGCTGTCTGTTTAAGAATTTTAGTTATTTAGACCAATTCTGATGATCATTTTTTGACAATAAATTGATAACCAGTAGATCAATTTTAAAAATTCAAATTGTGTTGGATTTGTCTTTAAAAGATCTATCTAATGGCATCAAAATATGTTGTGTTTGACTGAGGTTATAAGTATCAGGTGGCTTTGCTACTACTACTACCACAGAAAATTGACCTCATTATCTCTAGTTTTGAGTAAGTTATAGCCATTTCTGAGTTGGCTAAGTAGATTAGCTGAGGTAGCCATCTTGAATTGGATTGACTCCAAAAGTAAATCTGTTAGATGTATATCCAATGATTACTGTCTGAGAGTTTCATCAAAATCTTTGCAGTGGTTCATGAGATATTTTGCTAACAGACAGTGTTGACTGTAACACTTGAAAAGATGCTGCACAATGGGTAACGCTTTGAGGATGACTCTCAGCTAATACCACACCAAATTTTAGCTCAATATCGGTGAAATAGACTAAGTTAAAGCTATTTTGCGTTGGCTAATGCCGATTAGCTCTGGTGTCCATCTTGAAAAAATTTAATCAGTCACAGATGTACGCCAACTGTTCCAATCTGAGAGTTTTGTTCAAATTTGTCCAGTGATTCATGAGATATTTTGATAACAAACACCCACATGCACGCACTTTGGCACCAACATCTCTGCACAAAGTAAACTGATGCTTCTTCCTATTCTTTTGTTATTTTAAACTAAATATATACAATGTTAGATATGTCTCTTAATCAGTTAAGACCTGCTTATTCAAAAGAATCTACAAAAGCTTTCTAAATTAATTCCTCTCCCTGCCAACATGAAGTTCCTCCTGACTGGTTCAACAAAAATTAAATCTATAGATCTCATGAACCACTGGATGAATTTTATTAAAACTCTCAGAAAGTAAACACTAAATTTTCACCTAAATTGTATCTTTGTGGTTATTAAGTCAAGCTTAGAAGTGAGGGGCTAGGAACCATTCTGTGATAACCTGATGACACACGGACCAGAAACATAGTGCACAACACTTGAATGATGTGGATGGTGCCAACCAGACGTGGAAAAATCTGTGTAGAACTGACATTTACAAATTTATTTACCAGAGAGGCAGCCAGTAAGAAAACAAACTTTTAGGACAATAATGGTCTGGACTGTTGCTTCTGAGATGGTGTTGGAGGTGAAGAAGTCACAGAGCTTATTTCTCTGAAGGGTGTGGCTCAAACATTTCTGGTCTGTGACTTTTGTCATGGATTGATTGGTTTGCAACAACTATTTAGAGTTTGTTTGATTTTTACCAAATGTTTAATGTTAACTGTCTTGAGATTTATGGCCTCATTGAAGAGATAATGTGAAACATTTGATTATTGTGTCTTTATAGCATTATGAGATAATGAGAGTATTTTCTTGGTATTAAATTTTATAGTTCTATGGATAAATTACTTGGTAGATTTTGAAGATAGCCATAGGTTGGTTGTAAGTTTAATACTGTTGAAGAAAATGTATTTATTCAAGCTAAGTCTTCTACTTTCACACCAACTTATTTACAAAACAAACATACAGGATGTACTCTAACATGATTGCAAATCTGATTTTTTGTTTTGTGTTATTTGTTAAAGGTTTTTCACCAGAAAAAATGACCTGGAAAAAAAAAAGATCTGAAAAAATAACCTGAAAATAAAGAAAGAAATTAAGAAAGGATTGTTTGGTCATTGAGTGGAATCCAGTGAAGACTGTGTGAATGTCTATCCCTGTCAAGTGGGGAACCACAGTAAATAACTTGACAGTGGTCATTTTAGTTATTTTTCTGCAGTTTTGATTGATCTCTAGAGTCAGAAAGTCTTTTTTTTCCACTTAGCTGTATGAGTTTTTGTTGGCATCAGTAGCTTGCCAACAGCCTGCAGAGTCTTACTCACTTTTAGTTTCTGTGTTAGTAAATCTTTTTGAAACTTGAACTCGTTGGCACTCTCCACCTCTGCTTTGAGGCTCTCCAGCTCCTGGAAGTAAAATAAGAGGAAAATGTTTCAATCAGTCAATCACAAATTTGTCTTCAGTTTGAGTTTTGTCCTCTCTGAGCTCCTCCTTACCTCCTCTTTGGCCTTCAAAGCTAGCTCCAGCTCCTCTATAGTTCTGTTGAGCTCTGTTTTCTGGGACTTGATCACTGTTGTTTGGCCACTCACACACTCCAGCTCCGTCACCTGCAGAGCGGAGAACAAATGTCTGAACCCAGGCTGGATCAAACGGGGAGTCTGGCCTGGACTGAGTGCCAGGTCGGAGCCGTACCCGCTTGTGCAGCCTCTCGGCCTCTTCCTGATAGGCTGCCAGCTGCTGTTTCCACTGCTTGACGTTGGCTGTGGATTCAAGCAGCGCCGCTGTCAGTTTGGCGTTGTTCCCCTTTAGAGCCGCCAGCTCGGCCTCCCAGTGCTTACTGATGCTGGAGGAGCTGGAGACACGAAAAGGTGGCTGTTAGCAGCAGGGCTGAGGACTCTGGGTTCTGGATCAAACATCACAAGGTGGATGCACCTCAATGAATCCAAACCCGTTTGCTGGGTTTCATTTAATACAACAGATTTTTCTTAAAGATCAGGTATTATATTATGCAGACTCTGGTGTTATTAATGGTGCTGGTTAGCAGAAATATATCTGAAACATTAATGCATCTGGACTAATCAATGTGCATCAAAACCAAACTGGTGGTAAGAACCCATGAATCAATATTTGAGTCAAAATCCGACACATTTCTTCCCTGAAGCAGCCAGACTGTTGAATGACCTGGGGCCTCCACCTCAAACCAAATGCCAGAAACACAGAGAACTAGAGAACTAGAGAAATGTAAACGCTGAGAGCTGAATGACAGCTGAAATTTGCTGAAGACGCTGAAACAGAGTACCTCAAGGTAAAACAAACAGAACAGAGGCTAAAGTTAATTAAACAGAGGCTTATATGAGCAGAACACCAGCTAAAACTTAAAAGCAGCAAAACAGATAGTTAAAATGGAATTAGCAAAAACATTAGCTAAAAACAGCAAAACTGTCGCTAATGTTCGAAAAAATATTAACTAAAAGCTAAAAACACAAAGGTTGTGCAAAGCTAAAAGTGGTAGAACAGTAGCTAAAAGCTAAAGGAAGCATAGGAAGACGAGCAGAGCCAGTACGCTGAAGCAGAATTCAAAAAGAACAATGTTTTATAAAGAATTTCAGAGCTCTTAATGCATTTCAATGGGGCAATTCATTATAAATAAAAGGTAAATATTTTGAAAAGTGTGAAGGTTATAAAAAGCGAAAGTCATGGCACACTATTCCCAATCAAGCTGAACATTTTCATATATGATTCATTAACATAGCCCCAAGTATGCAGAAGTAGTTTGCAAAAAAATAAAAAAATGTACAGAAGAAATCATAAATATGACAACAATGGTGTGAATTCTGACTCAGCATTCACACTATAGTTAGATCTCCAGTTACCACCTCTACAGTCCTCTCAGACTGATGCTTTAAACAACAATTTTAAATGCCTACTACCTAAAACTGCACTCCAACCGGTCTATACTTCATGCTCATTTACCATAAAAAAATTTATTTGTTCCTTGTTTACATACTGTCCACCCAAGCAGTCTAATCCACACCACACTGCACTTTTGCTTTAAAACTGGACCCTCAAAACTCACAAAATAGTCTTTAAATGACAAACTTTTCCATACTAGTCTGCTTGCCTTTATTCTAGTTTTTCAGTACACCAGTTATTTTCTTAATCCTTTGTCCTGTTTGTCTTGTTATCACCTGCCTTGTGCTGGGGGATAATGCTTTTGTCTGTGTTTGTGTTTGCTTGTTCGTCTGTTAGAAAATCCACTGGCTATACATCTACAACGGATTACTTTTGGAGTCAACTTGATTCAAGATGGACACCACAGACCTTAATAATTTACAGATACTGATGTGAATGTGCTCATAGCTGAGAGTCATTCATAACACATGTCCAGTCTGACCATTGTTTCCTAAGGTCAGTTGGGTGTAGCGGCCATCTTGCATGAGGTTGACTCCTAAAGATCTGTAAATATACTTCCAGTGATTACTTTGTCGGTTATCATGAACCTCTGGACAAATTTTAAACGAACTGTCAGACAAATGCACCAACAGGCACAACATTATGACCTGCCTCTCAGCTAAATTACTTTCAAGATAATTGCCATTTCTGACACTTTCCTGTAGTTGGTTCTGAATATGTGAGCTCTGACTCACCTGTGAGAGAAGGGCAAAGCATTTTGGGAAGGTTCTGCTCTGGCTCCGGAGTGCTGAGGTGTTCCTGGTGCGACTTGGTCCTCGTCTGTACCATTGATGCTCTCTGAAGTCAAAGGTGACTGTAAATCACCTGGTGCAGACTCCTGATTTGACACAGCAGTGGAGCAGAAATCTATCATGATCAAAAAAGAAACTCTTTTTTTTGTTTAAAGCAAGTGTTGAACACATCAGTGAAATCAGGCTGGCTGACAGATCTGATATCTGAAAGCTAAATATGAAGCTAAAGCCAGCAGATGTTCAAAATGACTCCTGGAAAAAGAGGGAAACAAATAGACTAAAAGAAAAATCCACATAAACCTAATTTATCTGAGCATAAACCTCACATCCTCCCTGATGCACAACTGTACTGCTGAACCTGCAGTGGGTATAAAAAAAAGTCTACACTCCTGTAAAAGTGCTGATTTGTGTGATGTAAAGAAAATGAAACCACTTTTATCTTCTTTTAGGAAAAGCCATCCAGTGATTTGGATGTTTGGGTCATCGCCATATTGAAAAATGAAATTCCTCTTAGTCTCTCGCTTTCTGTTTTAGGCCAAAAACAAACAGGACCTTGGGGCAGTTCATCATTCCATCTACTTTGACTAAAAACCCGGCTCCTACTGTAGAAATGCAACCCCACAGCATGATGCTGCCACTACTGTGATTCATTGTGTGGATGTTGTTTGTTTTGGTGAGCCACAGTCTTGCTCCTGCATCAAACAGACTATTTGGAATCTGGGATAAAAAGTTCTGCTTCCAGTTCATCAGACCAGAACTCATTTTCTCTCAGGCTACTGACTGAATGACATTCTTCATGATTTCCATTTCCATTTTTGCCATATTTAGCCAAGCCTGGATGTTCTTTTTTGTAAGAAAAAAGCCTCCTTTCCCAAGAGTCAAGACATGTGGACGACAAAGGAGACTGTTGTCACTTATAAAAGACAAGCAGAACTTGTCAGAACTCCCTGTAGATCCTTCACTCTTGCTGTAGGCCTCTCTGCAGCCTCTGACCAGTTTCTGTTTCGTCTTTTCATCAGTTTTGGAGGGACATCCTGTTCTTGTTCATGTCTCCATTGTTCTTCAACTTTAACAGGTTTAAGGCAAAAAGCACTTATATTCTCCATCACAGAGCTTCAGCATGCAGATGACATCGCTTTGATTGCTCACTCTGAAGACGACCTCCAGAACATCATGGATGCCTTTGCTAGAGCTTACAGACTTCTGGGACTTGACATTAACTTTTATGAAAACTGTGATCCTCCAACAACCATCAACCAGCACCCAACACTCATCCCAAGCATCCACAAATTATGTGGAAAACAATGTTTTGGAAAACGTGGACCAATTCACATACCTTGGCAGTCTTTTTTTCCCTCTTTAAGAGCTGTCATCAATGTTGAGATCCAACATTGTATAGTATGTGCTGGTGGGGCCTTCGCCAGGTCGGAGAAGAAAGTGTTTGAAAAAATTGGAAAATTGGAATATTCGGTCCAAGACTGTGTATTAAGTAGGAGTCCTGTCCTTCCTATTTTATGGGGCTGAAAGCTAGACCACTTACAGGAGATGTGAAAGCTCTAAAGCCGTAACACCAGCAATGTCTTTGTAAGATCCTTAGGATCAGTCGAGAAGATAGGCCAACCAATACCGGTGTTCTGAAAGAAGCCAACATCCCCTCAGATTTTTCTGTAAGATGGAACTGAGTAAATCTCAGTAAAATCCTGCTGGGACAGTCGAGCTTTATTTCAGGTTGATCAGAGTCCCTTAGACTGATGGTTGGTGTGTTCCCAAGAAGAACAAAATCAGTGATTAAATCAAAAGGTGCTTCAACAAATTATTAGTTTGTGCAATTATACAATCGGCTTATTACACCCTTTTATTTTTTGAATTTCCCCTAAACATTTGTTTCTAGTTGAGTTCTATAGGATATAAGTCATAGTAAAGATATGGAAAGATTTCTAGTGATTCATCATGGTCACACTTTTTTTACATCTTAAAAACCTTGTATTTTCACACTTTTTATATCCACTCCAGCATTTATCTGAAGTATCTGAAAAGGACACTTTTGTAATACTTTACAGAATAAAAGCATGAGCTCAAGCAGGAAAGTCCAGAGCTGGTCGTGCTAACTATATTAAAAAAAAAAATCTTTCAGTTACCTAGTGGCAATAAACACAATATCATCCTGAAGTTGAAAAGTTTATAAACAACCAAAATATACAGTAAAATGAGTTTTTAGGTTGCATGAAATCTTGTGCAGAGGCAGGTTATTACTTTCCCCTCATTTCCAGTGTTTATGTGAAGCTAACCAGCTGTTGACTTAACCAGGAACCTGACATCTTTTTAGTCTTTTTGGTTGTAACATAAAAACAATCAGACACCATTTGTGATAAAGTGCTCATGCTCTCAAAAGTTAGTTTTTTTCAATATAAAGTTTAAAATTTTACTATAAATTTCTCCATCAATGAAATAAATACCTCAGATCGCGGCTTTAGGATCAGGAGGTCTCAGGTACTTTTCTCTTTGAGACAGGAGGTCTGTCTAAAAAAGACACCTCAGACCATCAGCTTTTGAGAGCACGACTGAGGAACTGGAGGGACGTCTGCAGGGTCAGATTAATTGGGTTTTATCTCACAAAAGACAAGGAAGATATAAAAAAAATGTCTGGTTTAAATCCAAAAACAAGAAACAATAGGTGATAAATCCCTGTGAAGATAAGATCTGAAGGTAAAAGGTTGGATTGGAGTCATTTGGGGAATTTATTTCATGTTTTTACCTGCTTTTTACCAGGTTTGCTGACTGACAACACATTCCTTTTTACAGTGCCACCCTGTGGAGAATCGTTAGGAGCAAAAGGAGCCAAAACAGATCACAAAGTGTTAAAAGTTTAGGTTTTACAATAAACTAATATAAGAAAGAATGCGGCATTGTTGAGTACAACAGAAGATACGGCTTTAGTTTGCAGGAGTAGAGGATCTTATGACACATCTAAACAGCAACAAAACAAAATTTACTTTGATATAAAACACTAAAGTTGAGTTCAAAACAGAACCAGCGTAAAATGTTACTGAGATCATCAACATACGAGTAGAAGTGTTTCTGTGCCTTTAAAGAAATATTCATTCCCAAATTCAACACATCAACTCTGTCCTCTAGTGATGATTTGAAGGTGAGCTGCAGAGTTTGGAAGATATTGGTTACATTAATGCCTTTTCTTCATTTTAATAGAATTGGAGGGATTCAGGCTTGAGGTGCTCAAATTGCTAAAAATACGCTTGGCACTAGTATCTCTGAAGAGAAACCAAATTGGAAAAGGCATTGCCCAAGACTGTTAATTATAAAGATTTCAACTTTCAGCTTTGATTGCTAAAAAAATAATTTTAAGTACTAATAAAAAAAACCCACAATTGTTTTCCTCGTCCATGTGGGAATTTTCCCAGAATATTATTGTTTCCTCCCACAGACCAAAACTAGGAATATTAGAAAAGGGTAGCAGTGCCATCAGAGGGATGTCAGTCTTGCTGGTTGGGGGTGCCACAGAGGATTGTAAGAGGAGCTGTGGAGGGGTTGCGTCCTTTTTCGGGTCTGGGGCCGCTGGGGTTTTGGTTGGTCTGGTGGTGGCGGTGGGGCTGGGCTTGGTGGTGGCTGTCCCGGGACTAAGGTCGCAGGGATGGTGACAAGAGATTGTTTATATGTTTGAGGGGGCATGGTGGGGGCTGTTGGCCCCGGGTGTGGGCCTCCTGCTGGGGGCGTGGCGGCGGAGTCGGTCCTGTCCTTGTATTTGGGTGGGGGTTCGGCGTGGTTGCGTGGCTCAGTGGTGCCTGCCTGGTTGCGGTTCTGTATGGGGCTGGGGTGGTATCGTGTGGGGCTGCTACCTTGCTGTTGCGGCTTGTTGTGTGATGGGGGGTGGGATGTGGCGGGGCGCCTGAGGTGGGGGCGGTGTGCTGGGCTCGCGCTAGTGGGGTGTATTCTGGCTGGGTCTTCAGACCTGGGGCCCCCCTGGGGGGGCGCCCACCTTTGTGGCGTCTGTGTTTGGGGGTGCATGTTCTATGTTTCTGGCTGGTTGGGGGTAGCCTCTTGGCAGGACCTCGGGTCTTGCGGGGGAGGGGGGTTCTGCGGGGTGGGATTGGGGCTCTCTGAGCGGTTGGGCTGCTTCGCCCTGGGGCTGCTCTGGATGGCTGGCTCATCGAGGCTGGGTGGACTCTTCCTCTTCCTCTTCTGGATGGAGTCGGGGCTGGCGGCTGGACCGGGGTTGTCCAGGTGGCACCTGGTTCTCACTTTGGCTCATGGGCTACTTTGCCCCTATGGTGCAGGGTTGGGCTGTCTGCTCTTCTCCATCCTAGAGAGAAGGGGACCATCTCCTGAGTCCAGGGATAGGCTGCCCCTTTGGGGGACGTCACCTGGACCTGGGAGTATAGAGTGCGTATGAGGGTGTGAGTAGGTGTGCTATGTCTTTTTTTCTTTTTTTTCTGTATTTGTGTGGGATGAGTGGATGTGAGTTTCTGTATATGAGATTGTGGGTGGGAAGGTGTGAATGGCTGTTTATCTGTCAGGTTGGGTTCTGGGCTGCCACCTCTCCTGGATCATCTTGGGCCCCTCATTAAAATGTGTGGCCAGCATCCACCCAGTCACACCCCCCACCGGTGGTTGGTGCCTCTGCCCGCTGGTGCGTGGGTGGCTCTTGTTGCCGGC
Organism: Kryptolebias marmoratus; assembly: GCF_001649575.2. Taxonomy (NCBI): domain Eukaryota; kingdom Metazoa; phylum Chordata; class Actinopteri; order Cyprinodontiformes; family Rivulidae; genus Kryptolebias; species Kryptolebias marmoratus. Next base: position 4,073,417 of record NC_051443.1, read on the forward strand.
GGAGCCTGTGGGCTCGTCACTGCGGCCCCCTGGGGCTTCTGCATCGTGGCTGCCGGGGGTCGCCTGGAGCTTGCTTCTGCTGCCCTCTTGGGTGGGGTCCAGTTGTCCCTGTGGGGAGCCCCTGGGACTCCAGGCCAAGCTTGGGGGGCCGCTGTGTGTCTATGCCTCTGCTCTTCCTTGTGCCGTCCTCATGTCCTGGGGGGTGGATCTGGATCCCCACACTCACTACCAAATATTCCTAAGGAGAAACCTTGTAGATACATATAGATACACAAACATACATATCTAGATTCAGGTGTCTTTCAAATACACCTTTACTTGGGCTGCGGTTGTCACAAAATACCCTCTTGTATTACCTGGCTCTGTGTACTTTCCATTGAAGTTATAATTATCATCATATACTGCATATGCTTTTTGTTGTTGTGAATTCTATGTTTTGTTTTCTCTTTCTGCAGGTCCTGTGGCAGAATTCAAAGGTTTTAACTTGTTTTATCTCTATGTTTTTTCTCTTCAAACCTTTTCCTCCATCTCTTTTCCCCGTTCACTTTCTTCTTTTTCATCTTTGTGTCCATTACAATTGAAATAAACCCAAAGCAATTTCTAATAAAGTTTTATATACCAAGGGGAACATCATGGTGAAAGCCATAATGTTCCGCTTGTGAAAGCGAATTTGTTGGGCCTTACCCTGACATTCAGATGACAATTCTGAGCGCCACACAGCTGGACAGGACACGTCAAAAAAAAAAAAAAAAAGAAAAGGATAGCAGCTCACTGGGTTGCGACTTTTGGGGACTTTATAGTGACATAAAACTGAGAAAAAAAGTAAATTTTCACTTGTAATCAGACTGATCAGCTTGTCTGCAGAAACTTTGTGTACATTTCAACAAAAAACACACAACTCTAGGCATCGAGAATTACAGAAACTAAATTGAGACAAGTTACAAACACCTGCAATGACTCTGAGACTATTCTGAGAGACAGAATGTCTTGCAAAATTCTAGTGACATGAGAGCGAGGCCCTGAGACCCACGTTAGAAAACTGATACCAGTGTTTTGTTACCTGAGAAGGAGTGCTGGTGAATTCTATCTTCTCCTGAGACCGCTCCTTTGCTAATCGAGCTGCTTCCTTAAACTCAGCAAATTTATCTGCAAACTAAAGAAAAACAACAAGCACAGATGACTTGTTAGTCCAGTTAGAGTTTCTCTCTTTTTTTTCCCCTCTCTATTTTAAGCCATTTCCATTTTTCTCACCTTGACCAGGTGGCTCTCCGTTGAGAAGCCGAGGCCATAGACGGTGTTGGCCCGGCTGTCGGCCCACTGACCAAATTTCTGTGATGTCTTGGTGAACGTCATGTTGGGGGTGATGGTGCTGTTTATGATTGCCTGTGGAGGATAAAACCATGAAGTGGTGGAGGTTTCTGAGCATTTCTGTTTCAATGTCTTTGACAGACATATTTCTAAGAAATGGAACCTTAATACGGAAACAAAAAAAAAAATCTACAATATGATAGATATCACAATGAAAAGTTATAAGAACAGCTCGATTCTGAATTGTTGATTTTTGTTCAAAATGTCATAAAACTTTGACAAAAATTTTAAATACTCCGGTTCACTGTGACATCTGTACAACCACTGGGCCTCATGCAGACCCACAATGAGACCTATGTCCTGTCAGACACTTTAGTAGTCTTCTTTTTCTTTCAGCTGTTTTTTTTTTCAGCGGTCGCCACAGCAAGTCATCCTCTTCCATCTAACTCTGTCCTCTGTGTCCTCTGTCCTCACTCCAACATTGTTTTATAAACCAGATATACAGTCATTCTTTTTCTGTTGGGTTTTATTTGTACACATATCTGTCTAATAACCGAAAGGATATTATTTGCAGTTTTCCAGTGACAGAAAATGAGAGCTCAGTAACATGCTGTTTGTGGATAAAATGTAAATGCCTGACTATGAATGGTCAAATTTCCAACTTAAACAGAAATAAAAATATATAAAACAGAAATATATATATATATATATATATATATATATATATATATATATATTTTACAGGGGTTGGACATTGAAACTGAAATACTTGTCATTTTAGTGTGGGAGGTTTCATGGCTAAATTGGATCAGCCTGGTGGCCAATCTTCATTAATTGCACATTGCACCAGTAAGAGCAGAGTGTGACGGTTCAATTAGCAGGGTAAGAGCACAGTTTTGCTCCAAATATTACAATGCACACAACAATATGGGTGACATACCAGAGCTTAAAAGAGGACAAATTGTTGGTGCACATCTTGCTGGCGCATCTGTGACCAAGACAGCAAGTCTTTGTGATGTATCAAGAGCCACGGTGTCCAGGGTAATGTCAGCATACCAACAAGAAGGAAAAACCACATCCAACAGAATTAACTGTGGATGCAAGAGAAAGCTGTCTGAAAGGGACATTCGGGTGCTAACCTGGATTGTATCCAAAAAACATAAAACCGTGGCTGCTCAAATCACGTCAGAATGAATGTGCACCTCAACTCTCCTGTTTCCACCAGAACTGTCCGTCGGGAGCTCCACAGGGTCAATATACATGGCCGGGCTGCTATAGCCAAACCTTTGGTCACTCGCGTCAATGCCAAACGTCGGTTTCAATGGTGCAAGGAGCGCAAATCTTGGGCTGTGGACAATGTGAAACATGTATTGTTCTCTGATGAGTCCACCTTTACTGATTTCCCCACATCTGGGAGAGTTACAGTGTGGAGAAGCCCCAAAGAAGCCTACCACCCAGACTGTTGCATGCCCAGAGTGAAGCATGGGGGTGGATCAGTGACTGTTTGGGCTGCCATTACATGGCATTCCCTTGGCCCAATACTTGTGCTAGATGGGCGCGTCACTGCCAAGGACTACCGAACCATTCTGGAGGACCATGTGCATCCAATGGTTCAAACATTGTATCCCGAAAGCGGTGCCGTGTATCATCAGCAAGACTGATGAAAGATTGGTTTGATGAACATGAAAGTGAAGTTGAACATCTCCCATGGCCTGCACAGTCACCACATCTAAATATTATTGAGCCACTTTGGGGTGTTTTGGAGGAGCAAGTCAGGAAACCTTTTCCTCCACCAGCATTACATAGTGACCTGGCCACTATCCTGCAAGAAGAATGGCTTAAAATCCCTCTGACCACAGTGCAGGACTTGTAGATGTTGTTCCCAAGACGAATTGAGGCTGTATTGGCCGCAAAAGGAGGCGCTACACCATACTAATAAATTATTGTGGTTTAAAACCAGGTGTTTCAGTTTCATTGTCCAACCCCTGTGTGTGTATATATATATACACAGGACTAAACAGTGAGGATGAAGGTACCAACTTTCAGATTATTCAGAGACAATTTTACATTAAATGATTTTTTTTACAAATCAGACTCCAAACTATCTGCTTCACTAAACACCAGCTGCCTGCTTCTTGCTGCAGAGAGAATGTTAATAGAATTTATTTCCCTGTTTGAGTTATGCAAGTCCTTCTGTTCTTGGTTTGGAACTTTGTTAATGAACACTGCCTACTTTACAGGTATAAATGTTTGGTTTCTGCAGCCAAATGGTCATGAGCGAATACTAAGTCAGCATTCACACCATTGTTTTCCTGATTAATGTTTCCTCTGCATGTTTTTTGCAATCAAACTACATCTGCGCTCTGTGTGCCGATTTAACCATTCAAACACTCTATTATGTGGGGTTGTTTTTCAGGAGCTGGGCTTTGCCCCTTAGTTCCAGTGAAAGGAACTCTGACTGCTTCAGCATACCAAGACATTTTGGACAATTCCATGCTCGCAACTTTGTGGGAACAGTTTGGGATGGCCCCTTCCTGTTCCAAGATGACTGAGCACCAGGGCACAAAGCAAGGTCCAAAAAATATAAATAGCTAAAATAAGATTCCCCATAGAAATGTACTGTGATCTCTTCAATTTATTCCGAAACATTTTCTATAAGATTACTTTAGTGTCCTAGTTCTATTTAACCTTCCTATGCTAGTTTTAGCTACTATTTTGCCCCTTTAAGCTTCTAGCTTGTGTTCTGCTCATTTTAGCCTCTGTTTGGCTTCTTTTAGCTTCAGCAATTCAGTTTTAGCTTCTTCAGCAAATTTCATCAGTCATTCAGCCCTCAGCATTCACACTGGCCTTTAGCATAAAATGGACTTTCTGTGGGTAACTCAGCAGTTAACTAAATCCTTTAATCAAACGGAACCCAGTGATGATACTGCAGAAGGACTGCACTGACTGATAAGATAGGGGAAATGTTGGATTCTGTTAATTATAGCTCTTTGAGAGAAACTGAAATCAGGCAAAGTTGGTGTCAGCAATTTCAGATCTGAAAACCAAACATTTTGGACCACTTGAGGGCAGCCAAAACACACAAAAATGTCACATTATTTTTTAAGTTTAAATTCAGTGCTCATGTGCACCTCCAGCAGAAGCCAGGGAGAAATATAATTAATTCTGATTTAATGCTAAATGTTCCAATAAGGACACCGGTGGCTGTCTCCTGATGTTGGGCACTGTTGTGGCAGCAAAATAACTTCCAGGCAATGTTAGATGAAATCGCTCAGACAGGTTTATTTATATCTTGTGCACAAAATATAGAGAGCATCAAAGACAATTAAGAATAAACATCAGAGTCCCAGGTCCAAATGGGGAAGCTCCAAATCAAAGCTCTGGCCCCCTAAGTCAACACAGGAGCTTTTATTAAAGATATTGAAATACTGGACCAGAAGGAGCAGTTAGAGAAAAGCAGGGCAGTCTGGTTCCCTTGAGGAGAAAATTCAACATTACTCCTATAAACAAGTTCATTCTGTGAGAACCCATGGCACTTGGAATAGAAGTTATAACATAATCAGGACTTATCAACAACAGGTGTTACCCTATAATAAATTCTGCCATTACAACACCATGAGCTGAAACTTACAACAAAACTTTAAGAAAACTAAGCAAAAGACTTCCAGTACTTTTGAGACTGTCACTTCAACACAGCTTAATCAAAATGTAAATTTTAACAGTTATTGAATATTTTATATGTTTAAGGGGAGGGGTTCTTCTTTAACAAACAACAGTTTTCTCACTGTGGGTTTTCCAGAGCGGTCTCTGCATGTCTCTGCTGACAGGACTTGTTGTTGTCTGACTGATAATGTCCTCCAGCACCGGCCCACCCGCCCGCTGCTATTTCCGGCAAAACACAGCTCACTTGCCGGTTCAACAACAGCACCAGTCAGCCAGAGATGTTCTTACGTAGTTGTGCCAACTCCGGCCCAGCACCTAAAATAATCTCTGCCACATTCACACATTCATACGAGAGGGGAGGCTCCTCACTGTTCCAGCAGAGAGGCCAGGTCCAGAGGACTCACAAAGATCCAAATGTTTCAGAGGTCTCCACTGAAAGCTTCAGGCTAGCACTTTGAACAATGTCCATGACTATCAACAGAATAAATGTTCACTTCAAAGTTTGTTCCTGAAGATTTATCGTCCACCGACGAAGGTGAAGATGGAGCGATGATGTTTTTACCTGTGTGTGTATGTGTGTTTGTCTGTCTCTCTGTAACTTTGGCAACATATCTCACTCACAGGATTTTAATCAAACTTTCAAAAAGTAAGCATTTACAAGTGATTACTTTTTGAGGTCAGTCTCATTCAAGATGGCCGTCACAGCAAAGCAATCTTAGCAAACACAAAACTGTCACCCTCAGTCCGTTTCACAAATAGTGAGCTAAAACTTTGTAAGTTAGTAGCTGAGACTGATCCCCAATTTGTCCCCTGAGCACTAACTGATCCCACGAGGTCTGTGTTTAAAACTTTGCCATTAACTATTGGAATCAAATCTGTTTGTCTGTTAGCAAAATGTCTCCTAAATCACAGAACAGATTTCAATAAAATTCTCAGAAAGTAATCATTGGGTATCCATCTATAACTGATTAAGTTTTGGAGTTAGTCCAATTCAAGATAGCTGCTACAGCCAACTGATCCTACATAACGCAAAATGGCTATAACTCAGTCAGTTTTAGGGATATTGAACTAAATTATGGTGTGGTACTAGCTGTGCGTATTCCTCAATACATTTTTCAAACACATCTCATTACTTAAAACCTTGGCATTAACTGTTGCAGTTAACCCTGATTGTCTGTTAGCAAAAAATCTCATGAACCCCTGGACAAATTTTAATGAAACTCTCAGAAAATAAATACTGGCTGTACATCTACAACTTGCCACAGCAAATCAACCTTAGTCTACACATAAATGGCTATAACTCACTGAATTTTGCAAACTTGGTACTGTAGTGGCTGACAGTCATTCACAATACTCTAAGTATTTACTGATCATGCAAGATTTTGCAATACTAACTGAGATTGTACATAACATTATTTTCAAGGTTTTACGAAAATGGCTACAACTCCATCAGTTCTCATCATAATATGACTTAAAACTCTAAAACTCAGCTGACTAGTAGCACAAAACTTATCTAAAACAAGTCATACTAAAAATAAAATAAAAATAAAAATAAACTGAGGAAAACCAAACTAGGATATAATGAAAGTGAACATAAACTAGACTAGGATTTAAAAAACCTCAGTAAATGAGACGTGATAAAAGCTGAACTATAGATACCAAAGGCTAACCAAGGGTACTGATGGCCAGCTAAGAGTTAAAAACATTTTAATAGTTTAATAAAAGGCCTACGTTGTAAAACCTAAGATGAGTAAAATAAAGGTACTGTAAGACTCACTAAGAGTACCAAAAGCCAGCTAAGAGATACATTTTAATAGAAACCAGATAAACAACTTAGATAAAAGAGTAAATAAAAAAAGTAAATAAATAAAATGAAATAACAGATAAGAGCAGTGTGGGTCAACTTTAAGGAAAGGCAGCAGTGAATAGAAAAGTCTTCAGATTTGATTTAAAACAGCTAAGAGTTTCAGCAGACCTGCAGCTTACAGGGAGTTTGTTCCACATTTTAGTAGCATAAAAGCTGAAAGCTGCCTCTCCATGTTTAGGTCTGACCCCAAGAACAGAAAGCAGGCCAGTCCCTAATGACCTGAGGGCACTGGGAGGTTCATAGCATATCAGAAATGTATTTTGGTCGTAAACCATTCAGTGCTTTATAGACCAATAATAGTATTTTAAAATCAATTCTTTGACAGACGGGTAGCCAGTGCAGAGAACTGGGGTTATATGATACCTTTTCTTGGTCCTTGTGAGGACTCGAGCAGCAGCATTCTGAATTAACTGCAGCCGCCTGATCGACTTTTTGGGGAGACCAGCATTACAGTAGTCTAATCTACTAAAAATAAATGCATGGATAAGTTTTTCTAAGTCCTGCTGAGACATTAGTTCCTTGATCCTCGATATATTATTAAAGAGATAATAAGCTGACTTCAGAACTATTTTTATGTGGCTGTTAAACTTGAGGTCTGAGTCCATAACTACTCCCAGATTTCTGGCTTGGTTACTAGTTTTTAGCATCACTGATTGAAGCAGAGTGCTAACTTTTAGTCTTTCATCCTTTGCTCCAAAAACTATGGTTATATAAATTTGCGTGTCATCCGCATAATTATGATAACATATTTTATTGTTCGTTATCATCTTAGCCAGTGGGAGCATATAGATATTGAACAGCAGGGGGCCCAGAATGGAGCCTTGGGGAACCCCGCAGGTCATTTTTGTTTGCTCAGATTTGTGGTCACCTATAGACATAAAAAAGTCCCTGTCTTTTAAATAGGACTCAAACCAATTTAGCACCGTGCCAGAGAGTCCCACCCATTTCTCCAGCCTGTCTAGTAATATGATATGGTCAACCGTATCTAATGCAGCGCTGAGATCCAGTAATACTAGGACTGTAACCTTACTATCATCTGTATTCATCCGAATGTCGTTCCAGATTTTAACAAGTGGTCTCAGTGCTATGATGTGGTTGAAAACCAACAATGTGCCAACAATCTTTTCAGCTGCACTTACAATGCGCTGGAGGGTCCTGCGGCAAGATAATGTGCAGGCCCCATACCACACGGTAGAACAGCTGTTTAGGATGCTCTCAATGGCCCCTCTGTAAAAGTTGGTCAAGATGGTGGTGGGGGCACCAGCTCTTCTTAGTTTGCGCAGAAAATAAAGCCGCTGACTTAGTTACCCAGTAGTAGTACAATTAGTTAGGTTGTGCCATTCCACTCAGAGCTTTGGGCCTCTGGAAGACTTGATGGTGAAAACTAGGTGGTTTCTTGCTCCAAATAAAACCCAGAATTACACTATTTACCTTGTAGAAAAAAGCTAAAGGGAGAAATTTGGAATACATGAAAGAAGCGTGGGAAGATATTCATTTTGATGGCATTGATTCTAGCTGCCACAGAAAGATTCAAGAGAAACTGTCATTCAAATTGTCTTTCATTTATAAATGCAATAAAAGACAAATATTTTTTTATGAAATATCAACCATTATGTCAGCTATGTATACTCCAAGACAAATAAAACCTGAATTGGATATTTTAAATGGCAGATTATCAAGTGGATACCTTTTCTGCTTCTTTGTTAACAGTAAATACCTCACTTTTGCCAAGAATAAATCTATATACAGACATTGTACTGATTGCATCTAGGACTGAAGGGGTGGAAGGGACAGAGAGTGATGAGTCAGACAGGAGTAGCAGAAGGTCATCAGCATACAGGGTTACCTTCAACTCCACCTAGTTATTCTGGACATATTGAAACCAGACTGTAAAACAATGGACAGAGGCTCCATTACAATGGCAAATAAAAGACTTAGTGGGCGTCCATGCCTTGTAGAGCAATCTAAGCAAATATATTCAGATTTTGTGCCATTTGTTCTTACAGCTGCCTGAGGGGTCACAAATAATAATCTCACCCATGAGATATTTTTTTTCCCCAAATCCAAGTTTTCCCAAAATAGAAAACAGATAATCCCACTCTGCTCTGTCAAATGCTTTTTCAACATCTAGTGCAAATAAAGTCTCAAGTATAGTAGTTGTGGAGGCGTTTTAAACCACATTACATACTTTTCAGAGATTTAAAAAAATGAGGGTCTATTGTGGACAAACCTAGTTTGATCTAGGGATAAAATTGAAGGTAAAAAAAACTATTTCTACATGCCTGGCTAGTAACTTTGCCAGCAGTTTGAAGTCAACTTGTTAAATGTTGAAGCCAGCATTTACCAAGCTTTCAGAAAACCAGTCTAAACAAAGGTCATCACCCCAGTTGGGAGCAAATATATTGTATTCACAAGAGCTGTGTTTGATTGGATAGTTTAGGACCTTACATTTCAAATGAGCAAACTTAATATCCTCACACCTGGTGGTGACTTCTTCAGTCATAAAGAATAAAAGTTTCAACATGTGATAAAATGAACAACGGATAAGAAAAATAAATAATAATAATCATTGTATTATTAATAATAATAATATTGTCAGATACATCATCACATTAAACACAAACCCTGCATAGGTCTACACGCACACACACACACAGACAATTACACAATCGCCTGCCTTGCATTGGTGCTGCTCCTGCACTCACCTTGGAGCCATCTAGGCTGATTATTCGATACACGTTCCTGGTACTGTCAAAGAAGTAGGAGACAGTGACAGCATGTTTACTTGTGGGAACCCAGTTCTTCTTGGTGTTTGGGTCGATCTGGAAGACGTGGGCCCGTGTACTGAAGATGGGTTGCTCACTGCGAAGAGGAAAAGGAACAGAGGAGGAAGAAAAAAAGATGAAACAATGAGTATCTTTATAAAGACTGCTTCAAATTCAAGCTGCAAGGCTAAAAGCTGACCAGTGAGGACGAAAAACAAGTTTTTAATACACAGAAACATCAACAATTTAAAAAGGATGCATATCAATTACCACCCTTCATGGCAAAGTTTTAACCTAAGATCATCTTATGTTGAAAAAAATGACATTAAAATATTATGTAAGATTTCACGTTCAGAGTATTTGTTGCAAATGAATTTCAGCTACTACCACACTAAATTTCACCTTGATATCTATAAAACTGACAGAGTTGTAGTAATTTTTGTGTTTGCTATGGTTGGTTCTTAAGCCACTTTGTAACTAATGTCTTTAATTAAGTCAAATGTTGTCAACTAACCTATCACAAGTTTCCAAAGCCCTGAATCATCATTTGGACTTTCCTAAAGGTTCTAAAGGCATAGTGATCTAGTGTATGCAAGCCTGTAACTTTGATGAAAGTTAAAAAAAAAATCTCCCTCTTATTACTCAGGCATTTAACAAATAAAAAATAATTTTGAAAATCCTTATTGGAAAAGTTTAGTCTGGGTTAATCTTAAACAGTGAGGAAAAAAATGGTTGTGTGTCTTTTTACACAGTGTATGTAAACATCTGGTGTGAGCTATAAGCCCAATGATTACTTCAAAATCTTATTAAAATCTATCCAGATATTTTGCTAACAGACAGACACACGCAGAGATACATAAAAAAATAAAATAAAATTCACCTTCTTTTTGTTGGCAGACAATAACCCATCAGCATTTAAAAAAAATAATTTTGTGACCATTTTCTCTCTGTCTTCTTGTATACATACCATATATAATCAGAACAAATATTCTGATAACTTCTGCATGAATAAAATGTCCCAGATGTATCTGAACACATATCTATTTAAAATCAACTTTTATTTTTACATCTTAGTGGATTAATCCTTTCAGCCTCTACACCAGGGGTCAGCAACCCAAAATGTTGAAAGAGCCATTTTGGACCAAAAAAACAAAAAACAAATCTGTCTGGAGCCACAAAAAAATAAAAGCCTTATATAAGGCTTATAATGAAGGCAACACAGGTTTTAAGTGTCTAAATTAGCCTATTATCAAAATGACTAAGTATATGTATATGTAATGAGCATTCATGATTTATTCATTTAAAAAATTAAAATTATTCATTTTCAAATATAATACTCTCCAGATCTTAGATAAGCCATTACAGTTAAATAAACCTATTATGTTTGAAGGCTTAACTTTAATCAATCAAACCGATTTGCTCAGGAATAAATGAAATACTTTAGTAAGCCAAACATTTTACAACTAGATATTACATAATATTGGTGTTTATCTTCCACTCATTCGGGAAAGCTAGCGGGAGTTTTTATAAAAACCCGTGTTGCCGACCCCTGCTCTACACAGACAATTTAACAACATGCTGTTAAAGAGCAAGCTCAGGAGTTTACAAACCTCACTAACAGCTAGCAGTGCCTTGAGGAAATCGGTGATTATTCCTAAAATTCCTGCAAAACCCAAACTAAAACTAGAAAATTTGCATTTTTTTTTTCAAAAACACAGTTTGAATACTGACTGCTGAAGGACTTTGCTGAAATTTGTCGACCAATGAAACATTAACCGAACAGTTAAAATTAAAACAAGCAAAACAAAAGGCAAAATCATCAAACCAGCTAAAAGAATCAAATGAACAAAACCATATGTAAAAGCAAAACTTAGCAAAACTGTAGATGAAAGCAAAAACTCGCAAAACAATAGCTAAAAGCTAAAAACAGCAAGGCAATAGCAAAAACCTAAAAGGAGCATATGAGTTGGCAAGTCAGGGTATGAGTTAGAGATGACTCTCAGCTGCAACCACACCAAACTTTAGATCAATATGTGTCAAATTAAATGAATTGTAGCTATTTTTGTGACGCTAAAATCACTTAGCCCTGATGAACATCTTGAATCCGCAAGTTGATCAGCTGTGAGTGTTCCCCTCGATGATTACTTTTAAAGATTTCATTAAAATCTGCTGACTGGTTCATGAGATATTTTGCAGACAGACAAACAAAGAAACACACATTATAGACACACACAAGCAAAAACATTTTCACCTGGTGGACAATAAATATGCTAGTTTGCCCCGACTTCAAAAAATACTGCTGGACAAAGCAGCGAAACCCACGCACTACTTTCCCATCATGCCTGAATTATTTTGGCCTAAAATAAAATGTAAAACGACTCTGAGCGAGTGGAGTCTAGAGCTAACCAGCAGAGTGTGCGTTCACGTGCAGCGAAGCAGCAACGCTTAAGATGACCCGGAAGCAACCCGTGCCAACATACAGAGATCAGCAGCCACTGGATGGTTCCCAAGCCCTGCTATGGATGAAGAGCTCACAAGGTCCTGGATTAAAGGTGAATAACTGCATAAATGTCTGGTTGGAACTGACCGTAGCACTGACAGAAACCCTGAACACAAGAAAAGAGATTATTTCTGCTCTGAGATTTACAGATTCTCTTTGATCTTATGGACGAGTGAAAAACTGGGACATTTCAAAAGCTGGAGACTGACATTTGAACAACTCAAAGGAAGGAGATGATTTGACTTTTTTACAGTCATTATTTTTAGATATTACAAATTTTACCAGCAGTTATTTGTGACTAATCCAAATCAATTCCAATTTAATTACAATATTTCTGATAGTTTATATTTTTAAAAATGCAGTCAAAGAAGCTTTAAACGCAAGCATAATTAAAGGCTTAGTATTCCTTGATGTAATGCACATCACCCCCTCCCCCCCCCCCCNCTCTTTCAGGAAAGAATTTTAGACAAAGATCATCTCATTTTGAGAACTCATAAAGATGCTGTTTTGGTCAAATGTTGAAAATATCATTATGCGTGATCTCATGCAATATCATAATTATCAAAAGAAGATTAAAGGCTGGAGCGTGGCTTTATTCTGCACCAGATGAAATACCCTTGGGAGCAGTTATACATGGGTTAATCGAAGGATCAAATCAAAGATTCCTGCCTCCAGGACTGGTTGTAACAGAGTTATTCAATGAATGGTTTCAGGCCTGTTGGATGCAGTATGTTATTGACTCACCACGTTCAGTGTTAAGCTGTATGTACTATGATGAAAACTAAATGTACTGATGTAAAGAATGAAGTGTTAAGTGTTTTTAGTCTGCTGCAAACAACAAACTCAGCTATACTTTTGCAGCATCATCAGAAACAAACTGAAGATCAGGAAAACAATAGTGTAAATGTTGATTCATTCTTACTATTGTTTTGTCTTTTATTTTTTTGTACATTTTTTGCATTCTAAGTACTTTTGCATACTTTGTGCTTTTTTAGCCATTCATACACCAAGATATACAGCTCATTCAAGAGACGAGTGTCTTCTTATATCACTTTTAGTTAGCCTTTTGCTACATTTAGCTTTTAACTAGTCCTAGTAGTTGTGCCTTCTAACTAGCCTTTTGCTACTATTAGCTAGCATTTTTGCTTCATTTAAATAATTTGTTACTTTTAGCTAGCATTTTTCTAGTTTGCTATAAGCTAGCATTTCACTACATTTAGCTCTTAGTTGGCCTCTTGTTAATTTTGGCTTTTAGTTAGTATTTAGCTCCTTTTAGCTTTTAATCAGCGTTCTGCCTCTTTTAGCTTTTAGCAAGTGTTTCACTTTTACTTGGTAGTGTTTTAAAAACAAGAGTGAAAAGAAACCTAAAAATGCTTAACACAGCTATGAATCTCTGTTCCACACAGCTGATTTCAAAGTGTTTAATGTCAAAAAAGTATGTTTTTTATTATGTTTAAACACTTTTCTCTTGATCTAAAACTAGGTGAAGAATATAAAGTTCACAAATGACTGACTGCTTACTCACCCCTACGTTGATAAAAAAAAAGTATTTAATAATGTTGAAAAATCACTTTAAAGACTTTTTAAAGTTCAGACATGCAATGAAATTTCATGCAAATATGTCTGATAATTATTGAGATACGTTGGTAGAATAACTGAACAGTCACGTCACTAACACAGCCACAGCCAAATAACACCAGGAGTAACATTATATGTTTTGGTTACCATGTTGATAACTATCTTACAGAGATATTATCATATCAACATGCAAAATGGCACCATCTCCAGTTTCTGCTACATGGGAAGATATTAAATACTGAAATAGCTCTTTTATACTGTGGCTCATAAGAAAAAAAAATGGAGGTCTTGAACAGACCAACAGCTTGGCTACGCTACAATTAGTCAATAAGATACTTTAGTGAAGGTCATTAAGTTTGTAACAGGAGTTTCATTGCACATTTGGCTTTATAATATCTGTTTTCCAGGCTTCCAAGAAGAACAAAAATGATGGCTTATTTCTCAGGACTCCTCTGGGATCCAGATATTGCTCCCATCTGTGGGAACCTCTCAGTGTGTTAATTAAGTTAGAGGAGCAGAGGCATGGCAAATTAAAAATAGACATAGTCAGAGAAAGAGAGGCAATGGGAGGATGTCTTAAAGCAAATATAGTATGATAAAACTGAGGGTTAGCTGACACCTGAAAAGGTGGGAAGAAAACTATGAAATCAAATGAAACAGTGTTTGTTTCTGAGTTTTAAATCAAATCAGTAATTATATATATAAAAAAAGCTTTCAAAGCTGTCACACCCACTATGACAGATAAAAAGGAGTGTTTGTGTCTTATAATTTGGTCTAGACCTAATGCAAAACAAAAGGCAATAAAGAACTAAACCTTTCTCAGTGAGAAAAGACAAAACAAATTAAATGTTTCACCACCAACATCTAGCTTTCTAACTAATCTACGGTTCATCTACAGTTAGCATTTATTAAACACCTGGTGATGTATTTCACAGTGTTTATTAGACACCAGAGGATTTTTTAAAGCTTACAAATTATGATCTGTTGACCTGTCCTTTTTAAGAAATATGACCCTTTTGGCTTTCCATAGATAACAGGGAACAAACGTTTTCCACACAGCTAATCGTAAACAAACACATATTTCCTGTGTTTCATCTGAATTCAACATTCTTTCTTTGCTTTGGTTTGGAGGACTTGTTATAGTAATATAGTATTTATCTCCATGTCCGTATACAAAATGCATTTTCAATAGAAAATTGTTCAATGCAATTTCATGGCACCCTTGGTCACGTAATTAAATTCATAAAAAATCAAAAGTACATAAAAAAAATACCAAAACATTCTCAGATGATCAAGTCTACATCTGTAATAATATGCATCTATCTCCATGTCCCTAGTTTCAATGCTGTCTCAGTAAAAAAAAAATTAACTGTAATTTCATACCACAGCAAGCAAAATAAATATTCATAAAAAATCCATAACTCTTCCAAAAAAAACGAAAATATTCTCCAATGACCATGCCTACATGTGGAATAATATTCTTTTTTTTATGTTACTGGATCGAACACATTCTTTATGAAAAACTGAAAACATAATTCTCATGATGTCCAGTTAATACGCAAAAAATCATAAAAAATTTAGACTTTATTATAAAATTTCCTAAATATTCCCACATCTCTGTGTGTATATGTGGAATAATGTTTGCGCTTTAGGAAATCTCCACAGTCAATGGCTTTTGTACATGAAATTGTTAACCTTGGTCGTAGCTGTGCTGGTCATACTGACATATATTCAGAAATTTGTTAAAAGTCAATAATGACTCAAAATAATCTGCAAATATTCACAGATGATAATTATCATGTCCTTTGTTTGCACAAATTTTCCAATCCACCATAGTCTAAAGGTTTTTTTTTAAATAAAATGAAAACCGGCTATGTTGGTTAGCATTTGTTTTGTTTTGTTTTTTTTTTTACCACAAGGGGGCACTCAAATTTAAGCGATATTTCTTGGGTTTTGTAGTTAGGCTAGGTGGGAACAGAGTACCAAATTTCAAGTCGTTTGGCCAAACAGAGTCCGAGTTCCTACTGCTAACTTTAGTTACGAACTTCGTAGATAGTAACGACATGCTTAAATATATAGAGCCGTGAATTTTGATCAGCACTTTTACAGATTGTGCAAGGAACATATGCTGTAAGTCTTAGCACTCTAAATTCAACAAGTGATTTTTTGTGAATTTTTCAAAATGTTAAAGGCTACACAACATTTTTTGCACGTTAAGCCACGCCCACTTAGACCAATCATTACCATATTGACAACATAGTTTCAGGTTTGTATCCTGAAGATACCCACCAAGTTTCACGTAAATCCATTCAGCCATTTCGGCAGTATAAACTTTACCTATTTGTAGCACCCCCTAGAGTTGGATTAGGCCTAAAATGGTGAGAAATCTTTTTTTCGGCCTTAGGCACCACTGGTATGAAAACTATTGATAAATTGTATATTGTTCTTAAGAATGCTCAAACTTTTTTTTTTTTTTTAGAGAAAAAAAATTTTTGTTTACGCATAATTCATAAACTTAACATTTTTTTGAAAATCCATTCACATCGTTTGGTTAGCCAGTCGTCCAGTCATCCCAGAGGAAATTTCACTTCAATTGGCTTTGAGCCTCGGGAGGAGTTAACGAAAATAGGTTACACATATTTTGCAAGTTTTCTACTAATGCAAACTATGAACGCAAAGTGAAAGTTCAATTTGGCCGATTTCAAAACTCAAATGTGAGATAGCATATAAGCCACGCCCACTTCATTATAATATTCAACATATCGTCTCAAGGTGAGGTCTTGATCATCTGTACCAAATTTGGTGTACATCTGTCATGCGGTTATTGAGATCTAAACTTTATGAAATTGTAGCGCCCCCTATCGGTACAACCGCATAAAAGTTAATACAGAGAGGCAACATCTCATTCTCTATTGGGATCTAAATGCATTTTCCAGAATCTTAAAGTATAGCAAAGATATTCATAGTTAACCGTTGTGCTAGCTAGCACCGAAGTGTTTGCTATTGCGTCACTCGCGCAAATTTCAATCATTTTAAAGGTTTTTAAGCATTGCTTAAGCAGATCGGTTTATAGATGTTATGTACCAAGTGTTATGTTGATCCAGCTTATAATGTGGGAGTAGTATTCGAAAGTAGGTTTTGCCTTTATTACGCTATAGCAAAAAATCTAGTTAGGCGGAAGTGGGCGTGGCCAATGTAAAAAAGATGCAGAATCATCCATAGTTTCATGTGCCATTAAGATTTTGAGTGTAGGACTTACGGTTTAGGACTTATTCGCAAAAACGCATTGTCCTTTGTTATAGCACCCCCTAGGTATGGGAGGATATCATTTTTTTTGTCTGAGTAGCGGTCGGGTTTTTCTATCAGACTGCCTGGTTGGCTTTTCCACAGCAGTTTCTCGTTTTTCTGGCCAACGCGTTTTACCGGAGAAGAATAAAAATAATAGAGAGGAATGAAAAATCCTTACAAAAACAATAGGGTTCCCTGCTCCGCTGGGAGCAGGCGAACGACCATGCCTTGCATTGGCCGCCCGCTTGCTCCCGCAGGCGGGCTTGGAACCCTAATAACAAATTTTGAAAAATCCTTACAAAAACAATAGGGTTCCCTGCTCCGCTGGGAGCAGGCGAACGACCATGCCTTGCATTGGCCGCCCGCTTGCTCCCGCAGGCTTGGAACCCTAATTACAACTGATGAAAAATCCTTACAAAAACAATAGGGTTCCCTGCTCCGCTGGGAGCAGGCGAACGACCATGCCTTGCATTGGCCGCCCGCTTGCTCCCGCAGGCTTGGAACCCTAATTACAACTGATTAACTTTTGGAATCAACTTAATGTAAGAAGGCCACCACAGCCAACTGAGCTTAGAAAACACAAAAATGGCAAAAGCTAAAAATTAGTGTGGTAGTAGCTGTGAGTCATGCCCATTAGATACAGGATTTGTGCTTCAAATCCTTATCCCTGCATATTATAGGAACATTCTGAAAATTCCTTAGAGACAGGTTTATTCAACATATTAAGTAGGCACAGTTAGTCCAAAAAGGCAGCTCCACCTAAGGTGAAACTTTCAGAAAGTAATCATTGGATTTACTTTTACAGCTGATGAACCTTTTCAATTCAATCCAAATAAGATGGGTGCACCACAGCTAATCAACATTGGGCAACACAAAAATGGCTATAATTCGGTCAAAATTACAGATACTGGACTAAAATTTGGTGTGATAGCTGAGAGTCATTTACAACATATACTCTGAACGTAACATCTAATATTGAATGGGGTCAGGGATAACACTATTTTCAAGATTTGACCTAAACAGCAACTCCATGATTTCTCAACATGAGATGATCTGTTTTAAAGACTGGCATTAAAGGCAGTGGGTGATAATGCATTACATCACGGAATACTAAGCTTTGAATTATGTTCATGTTAACTGCAACTTTAAATTTACTGTTTTTTTATAAATTCCAACAGATTTTATAAGTAAATCAAAGAACTATTAAATCCTAATGCATCTTCACTCAAAATAACAGAAAGCTAATTTTTTATTCAAAACATTTTCCTATTAATTAAAGATTTTGTTCAAGGCAGAATCCAGTTTCGCTCAGTTCCACTAAAAGATCAAGTTCCATTTTTAATGTCATTGCCTGAAAACATGCACTAAGGCTGGCTTTATTGTCGTCAATACAAAATCTACAGTTGCTGTGTTTTTTCAGAGAGTAAATGTGGTTCATTTTTAATGTTAGGGTACCACTGGTCTGACAGCATGGCTTAGATCAAAATCTGACCCAATGCTGTGTGTCTCAATGAGTGACAGTGTGGCAATTGTTAGTCAATAATCCCTTTTCACAATGAAGCATATTGAGGCATTTAAGTCTCAATGACGTGCTTTGACAGGAATCTCGTTAGAGATGTGATCGACTCAGCTGTCCCTATGCAGGCAGCGGAAACATTCAAAACCTTCACAACTCAACCACACAGATGAACTGTTTTCATGGGAGAAAACAAAAAGCTACAGTACTCTGTGACAGAAAATACAATTAACTTTCAGTGATGCAAAAGATCGCTTTATGAGGACGTTACAGTCAGACAGGAAACTGATGCTTTGTGAGCCTACTGTAATAGGAGCAAGTTAGGTCAAAGCTAGAGTACAAAATACCACAAATTTAAAAGTCAAATCCTATTTATAATTAAGTTTATCTGTGTCAGTTCACCAACAGTGTTAACAAATACAATAGCAAGTATTCAGTAAGCTTAAACATGTATCAAAGTGATACTTTCAGCTGCTTTCTTCCACTATGTAATTTGCCAGGCTCCAGAGAGAGAAAATCCTTAAACACCATTGTTGTGTTCTTGTGTGGACAGCCTAAACACAATCTTTTGAAACTAATCTCACAGACATAACTTCTGCCTACCCTTCGACCATAAAAGATTACATGTTTGCTTTGGGAGGCAGATGCTAGTTTCTCAATTACAGCAAAATCTTTGTGTATGACATTACTTCAGTGACCAGACAAAACTGATGAACAGTGCAGCACAAAAACTTATTATTACACCAAGTAATCTAATGCTAAAAGAGCTTTTACCACTTTAATGAACTGCCCCGAATACCAAAGGAATTGTTGCATTATCAAAAGTGTTGGACACTAACTTGACTAAAGACCTCTGCATACTTCTTTGTGTCCACATAAGTAAGCCAATGAGACTTTGCTGATGCACAAGCACTGAAATTCAAACTATTTTTTTGGTCAGTTGCACCAAAGCGTTTGATTTAGAGATCTACAGTTTACACTCCAGTCTTCTTGGTTATAATAACTTGCTGGTATTTCAACTGTCTGTTCAAAGAAAAAAAAGAGGAGAAAAACTTGGGGTGATTTCTCACTAAGAATTCAGCACAATCTTTCTGTACTTAAGGTCCCTGAGTGATAAATTATCTAAATGTCACAGCAATCTCCTTACACAGAGTATTTTCAAAGCCAGCACCTGTTATTCTTTTTCTGCTTGTGGTTTGACTCAGTCTTCTTTGTCTGATGCCTGTTTGGTGCCATCTTTTGAATGGGAGCTTTTAATTGCTGCAGCTGGCATGCACAATTTGTGCAATCACAAAAGGTTTTAGCTGTTCAGCCACAGACAGACATGGTTGACCTTCAGAGACACATAGAAATGATAAAATTTACATTTACAGTATCCAGCAAGGGAAGGCTGGAGGGACATGTTTTCCTCACAATGTTTTAAGCCTATCAGGCCTAAATATTTATACATAATTGTTAGTATTTTAAATCTACTGCCATTTATCATGTTTTTTAGATATATACTTGATGTATATTGTAAATCTTTTTCTGCAATGTTTGGTTAATAGTATTGTTGGCAGAAGGTGTTCACTAAAGTGATAAAAAAAAACTTTTTGGCCTTAGAATATTTGGTGTAATAATAAGGGGGTTTTGCTCTGCTCTATTCAAGGCAGGGGTATTGTTCATCAGCCTTGTTAACTCATTAAAGTAAGTTTTGCTGTAGCTGACAAACTGTCATTCGCAGCAAACACAAGCATGTTATCTGCCACTATTGTTGTTACACTGTCACACTTGAGGTCATGGGTTAGGCAGGAACTTGGGCTGGAACATCATTTTCAAAATGTTGCATTTTGGCTGTCCACACAAACACGCATGGGTGGTGTTTCAAGATTTATTCACTCTGGAACCCAATAAAAAAGAAAAAAAAACAGTTTTGGGGATTCTAAAACATTGTTTGTATGTGGATGCAAGGTTGAAACGATAAAACCTTTGCATATTCATGAAACATCAATGCCCTGGACTAGGCATGAGAATCTTGTGGTGTTTCCTGATCCAGATAAACTAGTAATGCTTAACCAATCACACTTTGTGGTGGCCAGCAAACAATAGAAGGCAGTAGTAATAGATTTAGTGATACCAACAACCGTAACATAAAAAATAGAAACATAAAAATGTTGAGAAATACCAAGAGCTAAATAAGGAAACTCCAGACATTGTTAAAGGTTAATACTTTAGTACTTTAGCAAATTCCAGGATCAACCAATTTTTTTTCCAAGAACAGTGGTCTTTGGAAAAGATAGGATTTTCCCAATAAACCTTCGAGTCCCTAAGTCTCTAGTAGAGAACCTGAGTTTGAAAGGCAACCACCATTATAAGAATGGTGAGCTTTATACGAAATTAGATGCTGCCTACCTTATCTATCTGATTAAGTAAAGGCATGGATAATGGTAAGCATTCATAAGAGTCTTGTGCTCATTGTCTGCTTAGTCTGATGAATTTTTTCCAAATGGGTAAATGTGCAAAAGTAGTCAGCCTTTCTTGCGTGTGTTTACAAATGTTTTGGATTCATGCTTCATTTCTAGAAGAACCTCGTGAAAAGATGTAAATGCAGAAATTTCTGTTACGCAGGTCTGGCAGTGAAGTGGATGGAGGTGGAAATAATGAATTCCCCTAAAACAGCCTAAACTCAAACAAGTCACTGACATTTTACATTGAGAAAACATTGAGGATTAGTTGACGACTAGCTTGTCTGGTGCTGTCCAGCAAAGCCAGCATTCAGTCAACTAGTACAGCTGTTTTTCAATGATCAAATCAGTAATCAAAATAAAAAAAAATTTAAAGCCCTTCACATACAGTAAAGTGTAACAAAATGCTTTATAGCAAATAAAAAATGAACCAAACAAACAACAACAAAGAAAAAATGATTCAAGCATGATAATTTAGGGCAGCAATAAGTTGCAACAGGTTTAAACTATTATGATTGTGTTATGAACGCACAAATGACTAAGGTAATATATTTTAATTAGTGTGGAAACACCATACAGAGAGCCTCAGGTACAGTCAAGTTGCTGTTTTTTTGTGGTGATTTTTTTCTTAATGGCACCTTTCTATTGCTCAAAAGCTGGCTGATTTCTCTGTGTTGACTTGATCTTTGCTTCCAGTCTCGTCCTTCATTGGGAACAATGCTCTTTATTAGTTGTAGGGTTGAACTTACAGCCAAGAATTTCAAGAACCATTATTGCTGTGGTGTGTACCAGCTTATTGGTGTCTGTGATGGTGTCAGTCGGGATACTTAGCAGTGCTGCGTTTACATCTTCTAGCAGACTCTCAGAGGGTACTTTGTCACTTAGCCTTGCTAAGGGGTGCAGGTCACAATCTTACTTCTCAGGTCAGCTGCCCTTGTATTCAGTTACTAAGGGATTTTCAATGGGGCTTGGTACCCATGAAGATATATTCCCCATGAACTGTCATCCTGGCTTGCACTTGCCATTGCATCTTTGTTGTACATCATCAATCTCTAGATGTCATAGCAGATTTCTCTCTTGAATGTTGGAACATTGGGTCCAAAGCTATTGTTCCACATTGGCGGTTCAACTTTCACTTCAAGCTCAGGTTCTCTACAGAGGCCTGGGGGCTTGAGGGTTCTATGCAGTATGTTAGCTGTTCCTAGGACTGTGCTCTTCTGGACAGAGATCTCTGAGGTTGTTCCTGGGATCTGTTGGAGCCACTCTTCCAGTTTGGGGGTCACAGTACTGAGTGCTCCAATGACTACTGGTACTACTGAGGCCTTGACTTTCCACAATTCTCTATTTCCTCTTTCAGCCCTTGGTATTTCTCATGCTCCTTTTTCCTGATGTTATAGTCTCTTGGAATTGCTACATCCTCCACCACTGCTTTCTTCTGTATCTTATCTATCACCTCAATGTCCGGTTGGTTAGCCATCACCTGTTTGTCAGTCTGTATCTGGAAGTCCCACAGTATCTTAGCTCTGCCATTCTCCACCACCTTAGGTGGAGTCTCCCACTCTGACTATGGTACTTCCAGTCCATACCTGGTACAGATGTTCCTGTACACTATTCCAGCCACTTAGTTATGGCATTCCATGTATGCTATTGGGATTCACAGTCTTGTCTACAGACACATTGTGAAGGACCAAGTTAAAACAGGAGTCCCAGGAGATATTCGAAAAATAGAGTTTCTTTTATTTTAACCCAACAATTATAACTAACAAAAAGACAAACTGAGCTCATAAAAGAGGTCAAAAAAGACAAAACTGAACTCAGGCAAAAAGATGCAAACCCTGGCTGCACAAACAAACATAACTGACCTCCCTTAAGAAATGACACACAGGGGTTTATATACTGGATGATCAGACCAATTAAGACACAATAGGGGTAACTAAACAGAATACAATTACAAACACCACAAAACAAATAACAGTACAGCTAAGTTTGGCTAAACTAAAGACCCAAAAATGAAAACCCAAAATATTAAACTTTAAGCACTCATATTTACTTAAAATACAGAAACTTATCTAAACAAAGAAACTACAAATTCCCCTCGCTAGCAGGAACTAGTGGTGCAGTCCAATCAGCATTTGAACCTGCTGAGCCCTGGCCCCCATCTTTTGTCTGGCAACTCCAAGGCAGATAAGTACCGGCAAAAACAAACACAAAGTTAATCTTAAGCAACAAATTAAGTTGACATAAACACATATGTTAACTAAATGGGGGCGCTAACAAATAGAACAAATGTATCCAAATTAACTAATAAATGTTTTTATTGCAACTAAAATATTATTGTGTTTGTATGAAAGAAAAAATATAAATAAAGTGCATAAAAGGAGTTACTGACTTTAGGCTTTAGAGTGTGGCCATGGATTTGGCCATCACACACATAAACATATAAATAGGCTATGGAATACATTACAAACATTCTCATTGGATGAAAACCAATTTTATTACCTGTGACTCTTATTAAACATGTTAAGATATTAAAATATTGTAAATACTCTTTGCATAAGGAGTTACAGCAGAGAGAATAAAATTAATTGGACTTCTCCAAGATAAAACTTCACTGTGCAATGGTTGCAGCCTGTTCTCACTGTGCACAGGAATAATAACCTTGCATTACTAATTTATCTGCTGCTGTGTTGTCATGGCAACAGCTCATGTGACAGAGCTGTGAACATTTTCCAGCTCCATTACTGCCTCTCCTTCCCACATGGTCACTAAATCCAATCTGATCCCAGCATTCCTGTGAGAGGGAGGCAGCAGGCGCCTGGTGAGGCCTTCAGTTCCAAACAGCTGTATGCTAATGGGCTCCAGTCCTCCAGAAACATATGCAGAGCTGCAAACTATGAACTGTTTTTACACTTAAATTATAAAAAGAAATCCAGCACTTCATACACTGTTTTCACTCTGAGTGAATAAAGATAATCCAACAAAGGTAATTGAGATTCTGCGGACTCTGCTTTGACCTTAGTGAAGGACGACAAAACCTTAACCAAAAAAGTAAAAAAGAATGGCAATGATTCAAAAACAATGCATGTGTTGGGGATGACTCTCAGCCATTACCACACCAAATTTTACTTTAATATTTGTTAAACTGACTGAGATATAGCCATTTTTGTGTTTGCTAATGTGACGGCCATCTTGAAGTGTGTTGACTCCAAAAGTTAGACCATTGTAAATGTACAATCATACTTTCTGAGAGTTTTATTAAAACCCATTCACTGGTTAATGAATTATTTCACTGACGTTACAGACACGAGCAAAAACATTATCACTTTCGGCGGTGGGCAATAATGACAAATTGTGTGACACAGGTTAACAAAAACTGTGTATTTCTGTTTCCTGTAACATCAGGGAGGTAAAGATTAATCCATAGACAATTTAATGTGCATACCAACTTTATCATGAACAGAGAAATACAAGAAGAACCTAATAAAAGGTGGGAGTGTACACATGACCAGACATGCTTTCTCTCTCTGTGGGCTTGAGGAACTGATTGTTGACTGGATTATAAATGCTGGCCTTGAGAATTAATAAGGATGAGGAGGTTAGTAGTTCATTGAGCTCCTCCTCCAACAACAATATGACAAGAAACCAATTGCACGCTAACATCATCTGCTTTCATCTGGAGTAAGAACTAGGTCGCTCTTGAGCAGAAGAATCTCCATACATCTGCAGGTTCAGCTACATGCATTACAGCAGCAAAGCCATGGCATCTTAAAAAGGACTTATCTCTTTTTTCTAGCAGCACTAATTAAATACAAACTTAATTCTAAACAGTCCTTCTTTATAAAAGCACCAAAACAAAATGTATCCTGCTCTGCATTCAAAAGCCCACGTAACCTACGACTTAAACTTTTGGCTTCTGTGATATTAAATGTCAGACCTGACATTAAATCAGACTAAACCAGGGATGAGCACTCCTGGTCCTGGAAGGCCACTATCGTGCTTGTTTTACTTGTTTCTCTGCTCCAACACACCTGATTTGAATCAATGGGTAATTAACAGGCTTCTGCAGAACATGAAGATGAAGGTTTACATACACTGAGATTACTTTGCATTTAAAGAATTTAAGAAAGTGCAGATGATGATGTTAGGTTAGCTGACAACACATGAGTTAACTGGAGGCACACCTGTGGATGCATTTTATGGCACACCTCAAACACACTGCTGCTTTGTGGGACATCATGGGGGGAAAAAAACAGCCAAGATTTAAGGAAAAGAAAATTGTTAATCTCCACAACTCTGGTTCATCTTTGTGTATAACTTCCATATAACTGAAGGTTACATTTATCTGTTCATATCGTGTTTATACACAATATAAACACAGTGGGAATGTCCTGCCATTATACTGTTCAGGAAGGAGACGGGTTCTGAGTTTCTGAGATGAACATGTTTTGGTGTGAAATGTGTGCATCAACCCCAAAACAAAAGCAAAAGAGCTTGTGAAGATGCTGCTGAAGCTGAGTGTCATTATCCACAGTGAAATAAGTCCTGGACCAACATGGGCTGAAAGGCCACTCAGAGAGGAAGAAGCCATTACTTCAAAAGCAAAATACAAAATCCAGACTACAGTTTGCAAAAACACACAGGGACAAAGACCTTCATTTCTGGAGACATGTCCTGTGGTCTGATGAAACTAAAATTGAACTGTTTGGCCATAATGACCATTTTTAAATTTGGAGGAAAAAGGGGGAAGCTTGGAAACCTGACAACACCATCCCAGCTACGAAGCATGGGGGTGGCAGCATCAAGTTGTAGAGTGTTCTGCTGCAGGAGGAATTGCTGCATTTCACAATATAGATGGTATCATGAGGAAAGAACATCATGTGTAAATACTGAAGCAACATCCCAGGACATCGACCACGAAGTTAAAGGTTGGACACAAATGGGTCTTGTATGGAATGTATGGAAACTTGTAACTTTAAAGAAAGTAATAAAAAAATTGTCACTCACTATTTGGGGATTAAGCAAATTTACCACTAAGCACAAAGTTTCTAGCAGAATAATGTCAACACAATACCTAAACAGCGTTTCAGTCAGTTGTGTAGGTGCACAACTGACAGCAGCCGCAAAACAATGTGATGGCTCCAACAAGTAGTCGCGTCACACAGAAAGGAAGAGGCCTAACGCCAGCTTATCATTTCAGCTGTGTCCCAACAGCAGGAGTGAGAGTTTATTATGTGTGGAATAAAATATTATTTTATGAAAAATTATAAAACTATGCCTGCTTTAGGCAAAAACCTGTCTCAGTCAAGTTGAAATCTGTCTAGTGAAACTTCTGGTTAAAAAAATAAATAAATAAAAGCCATTGCCAACAAAAAAGGCAGTGTCCTCATCATCATCAGTAAATCTAATATCACACAATTATATAAAATACAATGGTTTACCACTATACTTTATGCACTATTGAATATAATGTGACTTTTTAAATGTATAAGCCAAACACTTATTTTTTACAAATAGAAGTGGTTTTTTACCCACATTTATTTACACTTTTTGTTAAAACTTGTTCTTATCAAAAATAACATTTTGGATATTTTACCATTAACCTTTTTTTTTTTTTTAATCCGCCATATGATAAGCCACTTTTTAGGTAGAAAGGGTTACAAACAACATGAATGTTAGGTTAATTGGTAACTTTAAATTGGGGCTCCATAATATATATCATCATGGCAGTATCTGTGAGCGATAATATCTCACAGGAAGCAATAAATCACAGTCCATGATGTTTGAAGTGTCACACATCCCATTCAACAGATTCTCACTGACCCTCATGTCACATCTGGTTTACATTCTAGTGGTGACAGAAGAGAAAAGGAGGAGAATGGAGTTTTCTCGCAATCTCATGACAATATTAAACAATAATATCATTCCTCTGAACTAGGTGAGTGAGAGGGGGAATGGTTGTACCCTTCATCTGTGAAGATGTGAACAGAATTGCTTTCTAAGTTAGCTCTAATAATATGCAGCCTAATTTCCAATAACTCTGGCTGTGTTTCATTATGTCTGGGGCAGCATGCCCCCCTCAGCTCCTAACAATATCTTCTCCAGTATTTTGTTGTGGGAAAACGAGGAGCACCTCAGAGTTAGCTAT
This sequence comes from Kryptolebias marmoratus, assembly GCF_001649575.2. NCBI lineage: Eukaryota > Metazoa > Chordata > Actinopteri > Cyprinodontiformes > Rivulidae > Kryptolebias > Kryptolebias marmoratus. Next base: position 4,100,491 of record NC_051443.1, read on the forward strand.
GAGGAGCTAGCCGGCTGTGTTTGGACCGAGGGGCGGCTCGGTTCCCTCCACAACCCGAACCGTGACGTGCTGAGGGACTGCTCCAACTCTCTCTAATACCTACCCCATTTTAGCTGGATTCTGGTGCCAAGTCGAGTAAAAAAAAAACGATCCCGTTGGTGGTCTCTAATGCCGGGAGGTTAGCCGCCACTGTTGATCCGCTCTCCGTCTAAATAAAGCCGCTCTGCTGCGGATTCACGACCTGCCAGCGGAATCACTCAGCTGGCCCCGGTCCGACATGGTTCTGTGTATTGTTACGCACCTGGGCGCATCCGGTTGGCTGCTTTCACGGGAGCAAAATGTGTCGGTGCGTGCATGGTGACCGACAACAACACAGGAGGAGGAGGAGGCGGCGGCGGCGCTAGCTGCTCGGGTTAGCCGAACCCCGCCGCTTCTCTGCGGGATTATGGAGCTGAACTGGCCCAAACTGACAGCAGAGGGAGCCTGATTTATGACACAATTAGGTTCGACTTGGTCACGTCTCTATAGCGGGCAAAGTCATCCATAAATAATCGGGCTTCAGCCTTTCAATCGGTGTTGGTTTGTGGAAACACTAGCTGGTGGCAGGAAATATTAGAGATGATAAAAGTAGCATCTACCTTTCAGTTTCCTCAAACCATCAGTTTAGAAATCCCACCTTTTAGTCCCTGATTTTCAGTTACAATCTGTTTCGCCATTAAAAAAATATTAGAGGGATTTAATGCTGCTCGGCGGTGACAGACATCTTCTTTTCAGACGGGGCTTCATCGTCTCTGCTGCTTCTTGAGATAACGGAGACACAAACGGACCTGTCTCCGGGTTTTATCATCGCCTCCCGCAGCTTCATCGGTGTGATGTCGAGCCGAGCTCCATTCTCCTCCGTATTCTGACGCTACGTATCTCTAAGCGGGACTCAGAGGAGGTGAAACTGCGATGCTGTTGCTTCTTGAGCTGGGTCATCCTCCTTCATCTTCCAGTCTGCCCTCTGTCTCCCTCATCATCTCTTCCGATGCAACGGCTCCATCTGACTCTCCAAGCGGAGGGGGAGGGGCACAACCTCGTGAAGGTTAAGACGTCATCACGCAGAGTCTCTGATTTCTTTTGTTTTTTTTTCTCTTCACCTACCGGTGTTGTCTGGTCGTCTATGGGGTGATTATTGTGCCACCAGGTTGAGCGCGCAGGGACACTGATTTGGGAGTACAGACCGCTCAACTCTGACAAACTGCTCATGCTCGGCTCTCTCTCCGCGCGCTCATTACCGCCACCTACTGGTATGGAGTGTGGCTCAAAATATCTAATATCGTATTCTCCTGTTTGTTTTCCTGTTTCTCTTTATTGTGTGAATGCTTTTAAGCATTCACACCATTGTTTTCCTGTTTCTCTTTATT
>NC_051443.1:4101996-4103810 GCF_001649575.2 Kryptolebias marmoratus
GAACACCCCACCCACGTCAAAAAATCCAGCAAATAGTCTGAGTGGTTAGTGCTTTCATACCAGTAGGTGGCAGTAATGCAACCTTACTGTTTTTTGCCAACCGCCATAAAACTCTACAAAGAAGAAGACGAAAGAGGCCAGTCTGTGATTGGCTGGTGGCGTGGCTCATTTACATACAACTTAGGGTTGCGAGCGCAGAGAGAGCAGAGCGAGCAAGCAGTTTGTTAGAGCTGAGCGCGAGCAGTTTGTCAGAGTTGAGCGGTCTGTATTCTCAAATCAGTGTCATTGCGCGCTCAACCTGGTGGCACAATAATCATGCCATAGTCGTCCGTTTGTCTTTGCCCTGTACGAGTTACAACAGTGAAGTTGTTCTTTTAAACAAAGAAAAAATTAAGAAGTAGCCTTCCATGCCGAGCTAGATACCAAAAGTTTTAGACATAGGTCTTGCGTGGTCTGTTAGCAATGTGTTGGGAATGACTCAGGCTCAGCCATTACCACACCACACCAAATGTTAGCTATTTGTAAAATTGACTGATTTTAGCCATTTTTATACACCTGTCGTATTATGGTACGGTGCCATCTGTCCATCCATCTGTGGACAATTTCTTTGTTCAAGTTCTAAATTGATAACCCTCTCACTTAGAAATGTCAAACTGCAAAGCTGAACACCTCATGGGTCATAGATAATCCCTATTGATTTCAAGATCATGAGGTCAAAGGTGACCCCTTTGTGAAAACTTTGTCTGTGCTCTAATGCTGCAACCATGTAACACAGGAATATCAAACTGCATACCTGGACATGGGGTAAGAATGATCCCTAATGAATTCAAGGTCATGGGGTCAAAGTCACTGGTGCTCCTATGTGAAAAGCTTGTCTCTATTGGTGGTACTCTTGTTGTGTTTGCTAAGTTTGATTACCTCTGTTGGCCATCTAGCACTGGGTTCACTCCAAAAGTTCATCAGTTGTAAATGTACATCCAGTGATTTCATTAAAATCTGTCCATTGGTATAACAATAGTGTGTTAGACTACATTTCCATTGACAAAAAAGAAAAATGAAATAATTACAGCTAAAAATTATGTGGAAGTCCCAGGTCCCTTAGTTTGACCACCAGATTGTTTGGGAGGATGGTGTTAATTGCAGAGCTATAGTCTACAAAGAGAAACATACAGCACAAAGCTCTCCTTTTGCTCCAAATAGGACAGTGCAACACGGAAGGCTGTGGAAATAGCATCCTCAGTAGATCTATTAGTACTGTAGGCAAAATGGTGGGGGTCAAAGCTTTAAGGGAGGAGTGAAGTGATATGACCCCTGACCAGCTTTTAAAAGCACTTCATCATCACTGGAGTGAGTGCATCTGGCCAGTAGGCAGGAAACGTGAGGTTCTTTAGGCACAGGGACTACTGTGGAGGACTTCAGGCAGGGTTTGACTGTGGACTGGGACAGGGACCTGTTGAAAATCCTGGTCAGGACTCCAGCCAGCTGGTGTGCACAGTCTTTCAGCACCCGTCTGGGGATGCTGTCGGTCCAGCAGCGTTCCTCGGGTTGACAGCCCACAGACAAAGAAGAGAGTCGGCTCCTCTGCCAGCAAGGATGATGTTGTATTTTCATTTCAGTGGTTCATAACATATTTTGCATAAGAGACAGCCTTTACTCCAACAGTTACTGTCAATGTCACAGCTCCATCTGTTCCTGCCACGCCTCTTGCCACAGTCACGTAACTTTCCACAGTCCCACAGTTCAAGCCACGCCCATGTTGCCATGCCCACGTAATCAGCTTCATCTGTCTCACCTGTTCCTGTCACCATATATAC
>NC_051443.1:4108923-4140725 GCF_001649575.2 Kryptolebias marmoratus
GTCTGATACTGCTCTGGATTCTGATCTCCCGTTACCGACCTTGCTTCACTCATCTGGACCTCGCCTTTTGGATTCTCCCTGTCTGGTTTTGGCTTCGGAACTCTGACCTACCGGTAACGACCTCACGCCTGGACCTGGATTTTCCCTCTCGCCTCAGCCCCTCTCAGACCAGCCGGTCTGCATCACAAAACCAAGCAAGAGTGGACTTACCAGTTCCGGTCCTGACTCTATTCGATCACATGAGTGAGACGATCAAAGACTTTGAGTCTGCTTCCAGCCTTCAGGCAATAAAATCCTTAAAACTTCGTTGTGTGGTTGTGAGTCTGAGTTCTGCCAAGCCTCGCCTTGTCAGTCAAGGTTTTAAACAAAGTCCTCCTCTGATCAGTCAGTGCTCAGTGTTGGAGGTGACTCTCAGCTATAACCAAATCAAATTTTAGCACAATATCTGCAAAACTGACTGAGTTATAGCCATTTGCAAGGATCAATTAGTTTTAGTGGACTATAGGCTAGTTTAAATGCAGACTAGGCCAAAGTGAATCACTACCATCTTAAAACCAATCTCAAAAACTTTATTGTAGCTCAAGCAAACACTATTTTGCATAACTGTATGTCACTGTTAATTTCATATTACACATATATTTACATTTATTTTTAAGTGAAAATAGCAACTTTAAAACATGGATATAAGAATTCTGTGGATTGTGATCATTGCTGCATAAACAACCTTGCTGGGGATGTTTTTTTATGGCTTGCATCAATCATCTGAATCTGTGAATAATTAGGCTGTTTTGTAATAATTAGGAGTTGTGTAACAAGTGTCATGGTATGACAAATACAAATCTTCAAGTGAAAGAGTTGTGTTTACAGGAAAAACAAGTTACACTGTGTTATAGTTCACCAGTACTGCTTGAGTTTTATCGCGGCTGCTATGAAGTTTACTGTTCTTTAGATTTCATTTGTCTTAATTCCAAATGAAGACAGTATGCTCACATCAACACACGGGAACACATGTGATGATGGCTGCCATCTTCTGGACAAATATACTGACACAGCCTGTGCTCCAGCACCAGCACTGCATCAAACTAAACATGTAAATACTCAGTCAAACCTCTAAGTATATTTTAAAAATCCCTCACTGTTTTAATCAACATTTATTTAACAATGAATAATTACTTGTAATTAATTTATTTTTTATGTCTGAGTCATATTTTAGAGTTGTATCTAAACAAGCTTGATCCGATCTAGTCTTTAATTTGTAATATTCCATCCTATTTTAGGCTGATGTGGATTCTCGGTCATCCAGGATGTGGTAATCCTAATTAAGGCACTTTCTCATTTCAAACATTAAAACAAAATTTCTTTATTTAAACATTTGAAATGAGAAATCTTTTTAGATGAAAAGCAAAACATCTTCAAGAATCAAAAATGAAGTCCAAATGCTTTTTATTCAGTTTGTAAAGTTCAGTTTTTGTTTTGGATTGTGTTAAAATATGTGATGTACAGTATCACTCAACTACTACCACACCAGATTTTAGCTTAATATCTGTGAGCTCACTGAGTTATAGTCATTTTTGTGGACTTTTTTTAAGCTCAGTTGGCTGTGGCAATCTTCTTGGATCAAGCTCAGTCCAAAGGTTAATCAGTTCTAGAAGTACATCCAATGATTTATGACTTTCTGCAAGTTTCATTTAAATTTCTTCAGTAGTTCATGAGATATTTTGGTAACAGACAGACACATGAACACACACATAGGCAGGAACATAATCATCCGCCTTTGCTTTTAGTGGTTGTTGAGTTGTCCCATGTGTTCTTTGGCCCATAAATATATTTTATTAGGACAAAAAACTGTGTCATGATTTTCAGTTTCAGTCCATATTTATTGTACTGCAAAATAGCAAACTGAACACATCCAGCATTCTTCCCTGACGGACTTACAGAGCAACTTGTGACATCAGATACAGGCCAACAGCACTGAGGTAAATATAGAACTGGCAGGAGAAAGAAGACAGACATTTTCTGTAGAAAGCTGAATTATTCCCGTTCAGTTGACAACTGCATGGCTAGATGTAACGAATCCATAGCAACCTGTTCATTGTTTATAACAAATGTAGTGAATCATGCAGCTTGAACAGATTACAAATTCCCTACATGTTGCAGATGCTTCAGATGAAACACAGGAAGGCAAGTTTTCTATTTCAAGATTACGCTGAGCATGAAAACTCAACTGGAGTGTGCTGGCTTAGAATGTGATCATCAGAGCAGCACAGAACTGTGCTGAGAGGCTGAAGCAAATTCATCAAGATACTCCCCGACAATGGACAAAGCCATAGAGGATTTCACACGCTCCGATGTTGACGCTGAGATGACAATGTTGACACCAGATGATGTTATGGATCAAAACACTGATCCCAGTGATGAGGTGGAGAACCTTCAGAACAGGTATTCGGAGGGTTCTTCTGGACCCCAAAGCTTCACAGGATTTACTTTACCAGTGGGGCAAAAAAAAACTACTAGGACATTTTCATTTTCAGTGAAAATACAGTGTGCATGTTGAGTGCTGAATGACTGCTAAGATTTGCCAAAGAAACTGAAACTGACTTGGTGAAGCTAAAAGAAGCAGAACACTAGCTAAGGCTAGCAAAAGGCTAGCTAAAAAAAATGGTACAACTGTAGCTAAAATTTAAAGCAATGAACAATGTTTTTGAAGTTATTTAAGAGATAATGTATTTCTGTGGGGGAAAAAAACAAAAAACAACTGGACTTCTATTCTGTAGTTGAAAACGTTTTGCTTCTCATCCGAGGAGCTTTCTCAATTCAGAAATAGAGAGTGTGGAGTTGAGCTTTTAAAGCTGAGATGTGATGTAAGCATGGCCTGGATGACTGAGAATCTACACCAGCATTCTGTGGGGGAAGATTTTTGTGACTAAAGTAAAATATTTTGAAAAGTACAAAAGTTACAAAAAACAAAACTCATAATGCCCATTTCTTTTCTTGAACGAGTCGATATATGAAAGGCTAAAATAATACATGTTATGCAGAAGTAACTGACAGCAAAAAAACATGGAAAAATAAAAAAACGTGTTAATGCTAATTAGCATTTGCACAACTAGCTTTGTTTAAAACCGCTTATTTGAAGGTCAAATGGAAACATTTCTCCACAAAAGCTTGGAATAAATGGAGGAAACTGCATCATTGTCCAACTTTTGCATGTGCAAGTTTACATTTCATATGGAGCTCAATAATTAAAGGTCTACCATTCCTTGAAGGAAAGCTCATCACCTGTCACTTCATGCCAGCGTTATAGACTGAGATCATAGAAGTTCATTGAGTTATAACCATTTGTCTCTTGGCTAAGGTCAATTGGCTGTGGTGGCCATCTTGAATTGGATTGACTTCAAAAGTAAATGAGTTGCAAATGTACAATTATTACTTTCTGAGTGTTTCAATGAAATCTGTTAAGTGGTTTATGAGATATTTTTCTAACGCTATAGACAAATGAACACACTTACATGTACACAGACAGGCAAAAACGTAATCACCCTTTTGCCTTTGACAGTGGTTGATAAAATAGTGAAGATCTGCAGTGGGGCGCATTCTTGTGTAAAAATCAACAGTTTGTTTAATTTTATTTCTAATAACATATATTTCTGTTTGATGTTTTTTTTTAAGTTTACGAGAGGCCGTCCATGATGACAGCATCCAGCCTAAGATGCAGTGCCTAATGATGGACTCCTCTTTCTCTATGGTAACGGTGCAAGGAGAGGACAGTGGGATTGCCTGGGAGACAACCCCAAGTGGCTGCTCTACGTCGTGGTCTCCTGAGGCTACAGATGTCTCTCCACCTCCAATGCAGGCTGCAACATCTGGGTCTCAGCCAGCAGGAAAGATTATATTTGTCCTGGATGAGGAGATGATTTCAAGACAAAGGAAACCCAAAGAAAAGGAGAGCAGTCAGAAAAGCAAAGCAGAAAAACAGAAAAACATCCTGGCAGAGAGCTTTGAGAACTTCTCAGGACGGCCAGAGTTGATGGAAGTCTCTCAACCAAACGTGAAAGTTGAAGGAGAAGAAGATGAAGAAGAAGCGGCTTGTCCTCTAACAGATAAAGAGCAGCGTTTGTTCAGCATAGTGTCTGAGGGCTCTGAAATCCTCAACATTGTTGTCCCCCCTAAATTGGCCACCGTGGACGAAGAGGAGAGCAAAGAAATGGTGGACAATCTGTCATATCTGGAGGACAGTCTTGTTCCTAAAGCCAGCGAGAAGACCCAAGACAACGAGCTGCTGATTTCAACAGAATCTGAAGTGCAGGCGAGTGATCAGTTCAAGCCTCCACATCGTGCACGTCCAGGTGCAATGGATCCACCAGGGGCTCCAGTGGCCAGACCTCCAGGCAGAGGAGCTGCTCGGAGCATGGACTACTTTGAGGCCTTCTCCCTGATAGATGCCCAGGCTCCAGGAAGTCCTGCTGTCATTGCACACCGTCAGGAGCAACTAGAGGCAGAGTCTACCACAGAGAGACAGGACACTGAGAAACCAGAGCAGTATGAAGACCACACCTTCTCTAAACATGTGGGTAGTGAGTCAGACACAGTCAGTTTAGAGGAAATCACCAGTGAGCTTCTAGATGAAGTCTTCTATGGTGGTACAGACAGGTACTCTATAAAATGTCTGGAGGTCGTGGATGACGTTGGAGAAGTAAAAGGTGCAAAATCCAGGCTTCCTTCCAAACCAAGTGGGTCAACTTTGTTTACTAGTCAAGAGGACATCCTTACTCCAATCTTTCTACCTGAAGGACCACCAAAAATTATTGACCCAATTTTGCTGGAAGAACCAAAAGCCATGGGTTTTTTTTACACTGACCTGTACGAGGAAGCACTGGGCAGCCGGAAAAAAGAAGAGGACACTGAAAGCTTGACCTCTGAGAAGTCCTTCCACAGCAGACATTCCGACCGAGATGCCCGAGGATATTTAGAGAAATACACCCTCATAGATGAGACCCCTGCTGTGGAGGTGGAACAGCCAGAAAAAGAAAAATGCCCAGAAGAAGAAGAGCGAATACTTCCCCAAGATTTGCTTGACTTTGAAGATTCTCTGCTCAAGTCTGAAAAAGAGATGCAACAGTTAGAAGAAGTCACAGACTTCTTTAGGTCTAGTGCCAATTCTTCTCCCTGTGACATAGACCTTTTCCCTCGATCACTAGAAGACGATGATACACAAACAAAGAGTGAAACCAAGACAAAAAAACGTGCCTCTATAACTGTAGAAAAAGTAACAGAAACTCCTGTGGGTCTGTTTGACTCTTCAAGCATTGAGTTTCCCTCTGCAGAACCGGACTGGGACTTTATAGACCATCATCCTATGGCTCAGGACAAGAGGCGTGTCAGTGTTTGTAAAGATGAGGAGGTGCTGAAACAAGATACAGAGATAAAAAAAACAGCTGTACCTCCCAGAAAGAAGGCAGCCTCCTCTTCTAAAGGATGCTTGGATCTTACACCTCTGACTCCGGTTGATGTGATTTTACAAGAAAAAGAAGAGGTTGGAGGGAAAGAGCAAAAGGTGGAGGAGAAAGAGACAGCCTCACCGGTGGAGACTGCGGACGAGGGTGATGAAGACGGAGAGGAAAACGCATGGGCCATCTCTGAAGTTGCACTATTGGAGAGCACCCTGGCTGAACTGAAAACTGGGTCCTTAGAAAGTGAAAGCGTAAAAGACTGCAATGAAACCACTGTCCAAGACGCAAAACCAGCTAAGGAAAAAGAAGCAAAAACATCAGAAGAAGAGGAGAGGAGTGAAATTGAAACAGCTGCAGAACAAACAGGACTGGAGGAGACAGATGTCCAGTCAGATGTTAAAACAGAGATGAATCCAGAAAAACAAGAAGATAGTTCAACCACATCATCAGCTGAACCAACTAAAAACAAATGGCAGTGTATCATACTTTAGTTTGTCTACAGGATTTTCAACAACTAAAATTTGAAATTCCTGTGAAAAAACATCCTCACATTAACTGAGTGCAATTCTTACATTGTTATATATCATAGCAACATATCTCTATTTTTTAATAATGCAACTCCAATTCCAAAAAAGTTGGGAAACTGTCTAAAATGTAAATAAAACCAGAATGAAATAATTTGCAAATCTGTTAAACCTATTTTATTCACAATGGAACATAGTAAACAAATAAACTGTTTAAACTAAAATAAAGCAATTTTGAATTTGATGGCAGTAACATGTTTGAAAAAAGTTTGGATAGTTCCATGTTTTCCACTGTGAAGCATCCCCTCTTCTTTTAACAACACTCTGTAAACATGTAGGAGCTGAAGAGAGCAGTTGCTGGAGGTTTTAGAGAGTAATATTTTTTTTCATTCTTGTCTAACGGAGAGATTCTGAAATTATTATTGTGACATACCCAGTCTTCTTACTGATCTGTTACTAATTAACTTAATTTGTTGCAAAATGTTCATTCAGCTGTTTTTTTAAAATATATTTGTACTGCTTACTTTACAGTTTTTTGTTTGTTTCTGTCTCAACTTTTTTTGGAATGTGTTGCTGCCATCAAATTCAAAATTACCTTTTTTTATTTCTAAACTTTAGTAAAATTTTTAAATATTTCATATGTTTACTATGTTCCCTTGTTAATAAAATATGGGTTTTATGAAATTTGCATTCAGATTTTATTTACATTTTATACAATGTCTCAACTTTATTGGAATTGTGGTTGTACTCTTTATTAATTAAGAAACAACAGTTTGTGACAAATATAATGTTGTTTTTTTTTGTTGTTTCCCCAGAATCTTCAGTCTTCAGTAGTGCATGAATTATTAAAGGGAGATGTTTGAGTCAAATTAAAAGGGTGAGAGTCCATGTGTAACGACAATCTTCAGCTATAAATAAACCTCTTTGGCTGTTAACCTGACACCTGTTGATGTTAGGGGTCTGTGTACTGAGCCCTAACTTGTAAACAGTCAAGAAAAAGTGTGCAACGTGTGCAAACATGCAACTTAAGGTACTAGCTGCCATTTTGAATAAGTTCTTTTACCCTATAATGTTGTATTTAACAGATAAGCTTATGCAAAAAAGGAAAAGGGAAAGCAATTTTTGTACCAGGACTCATAATAAAAATAATCAGATTTTTCTCAGATTCTAAAATGAATAAAATCTCAACAGATTCTAACATGCTATTATTTAATAAACAAAACAAAAAAGCTGTGTGTGAAAAACTGTGTGCCCCTTGCTGCTTAAGAGGTTCAGTGTCAGCCAGGAGTTGCTGATCTGGTACCAGTACAGAGTGATTGTCTCTATAAAAGCAGGTGTTTTGTCACGTTGCTGCTCTGGAACATACAGGTGTGTGTTAAAATATTGACAAGGTGGAAATACATCAGCAATGATCTTAAAGAAGCAACTGTTGCTGAACATCAATCTGGTAAGAGTTGAAGGTAATTTCTAAGCTATTTGGAGCCCAGTATTCTACAGAGATGATTATTCAAAAGTGAAAAACATTCAAGACAGCTGCCAATCTCAGCAAATTCACCCTGAAGGCAGACCATACAATGTTCAGAGAAAAGACAAAAAATAAAAACAAAGCACCATTTCAGACTTTTTAAGCCTCTGCTATAAGTTGAGGGGATAGTGTGGTGATTTTTGATGCAATCTTCTTTCACATAAGTACCAGTGACATCGGTTATGGAGCAAGGAGCATGAAGAAAAGGCTACGGAAATGGGTAGCCAAATCAGACTCCTTCTATATTATTTTTAAGGCTTACAAAATAACTCTTTTTTTTTTTTTAAATGTCATTCAGGTGTGAAAGAATGATACATTGTGATACATTGGCTAATACTAAACCTTTACACTTTGTTTAGTTTGGAGCTGTTTGCTCAACTGAACAATGTTCAGTACTATGCGAATGTAGTTCTCCTGAGTCTGCCGAGAGTTGAGTAAACTTTTGGACTAACCAGAAGCACTGATTAGGTGGACTGATACATTCAGCAGCATCAGAAGATTTACATTCACATAGTAACATGGCTATTGTTTAGTAGAGTTGGGTCATGTTAGTAGTGGACATATCAATGAGCTAGCATCAGCACAATGTGTACATGGGATAGACTGATTTCTGTCCCACGGGACTCTGTTGGTGCTGCCTACAGGTCCAATCACTGCTGACAGGGCAATATGATAAACCATAGGATGCCATTTTGGCTTGTAATTGTGTAACAAGATGTGTAAATTATTGTTCCATAATGGTAAAATGCCTAAATGGTGTGCCATTTCTTCATGTGACAACAGGCATTCAATCAAAGATGAAAATGGCAAGTTGACACACATTCTTCGCATCTCCATCAGCTGAAAAGCAGCCAGAGAGAAGAAAAGACCCTGTAAGACTCCTGCTTACCCAGATTAGATACCCAATAATAACATTACCAGCACTGCAGCCACTGCTAACAAGCTAGAGAGGTAAGCAATAAATAGTGTATGGACTATTCACAAACCCTGTTTATTTGTAAACCATAAGGTTTGTCTTATTTTTAGACCATTTGTTTTATATATTTTAAGATTCCATATGACAAATACTTTCTTGTATTTGGAAATATCATTAAAAAAACATCTCGGTCTACAAAACATCCAAGTCTGTGATTAGTCTAACATTGTAATAAATAAATAAATATCATCCTGAACACCTGAACTATTTATACACAACATCTCTTCTATAATTATGTTACTTAAGAGTGACATTTTTATTTCATACTCAGATTTCACCTATGCTTGAAGTGGCAGAAGACTCGACAAGTATTTGAGCTACATGGAAGATCTGCTTTAGTCAATCGGATTCTTTTGAGCATGAATTATAGAAGCCATGTTTGTATCAGTCAACTGTCTGTAAGTCTGTGAAAACACCTCTGAACCTGCACAAACCAGTTTGCCATCACAGTACAAACATTCCTTCTTTAACCATTTTTAAATTGTTTCTGTGCCACAAAAAAATTTCAATTAGAGAACAGGTTTCTAAAATAATCTGTAACATAATTTGATGCAACCTGTTTATGTTATAAACAGACAAGGCAGTTATTTAAATATTAAACCTAAAGTGGAGAGACATGCTTGTGTCTGTCAAGTGAGCCATTTTGTTCAAGTTCATAAAAAATTTCACTCAACATTAGAAAATCTGTCTCCTTTTTCCTGAGTTAAGTTTCACTGTAAAGGTAGCTGCTGTAAGGTTTTTGATGTGATTTCTCACACTGTGTCACGATCCTGTTTGTTTTGTTATTATTTATCAGTCCCTCCACGATTTCGCAGGCATTTTTTGTGATTGTAGCGGGCTAAAATGCCTGATTTCGCAGGGCATTTTCCTAAAAGTTGCAATGAAAAGTTGCGATTTTTTAAAACTAAAATCAATAAAAAAACATAACTTTTAATATATAAATCAAAAATAGTTACTAGTTTTGTAAGATAATTACCAACAAACATTGACATTATCAAAAGGTGCTTTATTTGAGAACTTTGATAGCTTATAAACTGACATTCATGACCATTTCTGGATTGTCCCTCGTCTGCAGCTCTCCTCACATGTTTTGCAGACACAAAGTGTTTGTCGATGCGTTTATGTTTGATGATTACACTGCAGGACGTGCAAAACAGCTTCCCCCCACTCTCGTGCAGCTGGGAAGGAAACTGGTTTGCGACCGCAGTGAATTAGTTTTAAGTTGGATATTGGATATTCGCGCTCCGCGGAGTCTAGCTCACGGCTGACCCAAAACAGGAGAGCTAATGTCGGCCAGCCGTTCTCTGCTGGTCCCTTCTCTCACGCGCGGCGGTTCACTTAGGGACGGCTAAGTCAGCGGTGAGCTAGACGCCGCTAACTCCACAGAGTGCGAATATCCAATATCCATCTTAAAACTAACTTCACTGCGGTGTTTTGCTGAAATCTTTGTGGGCAAATGTGAAGCATTTGTGCACATTTTGGCTTCGGTCGCTGCTCCTGCAATGCCGGGAGCATGCAGGAGCATGCTCCCGGCATTCTGATGTTAACAGGATGTGATGTCACATCTCTTCTTCGTGAGTTATGTGGGGTTATTTTGGTTAAAGTTGCTGGAAAGTTGCAGTGTTTTGGGCGAAGTTGCACAAAGTTGCGATTTCACTGGGTTTGCTTGATTTTGCGTTAATAGTTGCGATCGCAACATCGCGAAATCCTGAAGGGTCTGATTTATGCAGTTTTTGCCATCATATTTCTTATTTATACGCTTTGTTGCTGTAGTTTTCCTGTTTCCCCCTCTGTCACTGGCCATGTCCCCTCAGTCATTCTTGCCTTAAGTCTACTACTCACACCTGCTTCTTATATTCATTAGTCTCAGGTGTCTCCATTTGTAGCCACTCCTAGTCTTTTTAACCTTCTCAGGCTCAAATTAAGTTTGAGTAACAGGAAAAATCAGATATGTTGTTGCAACGCCTGCCTTGAGAGGGTTAAACTCCCAGTTCTCTACTACTCCTCATTCTGCTTGTCTACAGCATGTTCTCCTTGTGGTTTAATTTCTTAGTATCGTGTTTTGCTGCACCATCAACCTTTTGCTTTGTTTGATTATAAAAGTCCTTATTCATGAATCCAGTCCTTGAGAAAATTTGTGTCTTGGGTCCTTACTTGCAAATCTTGACATACTTTTTGTTTGTCAGACATAATGTGAAAATCAACATTATCTGAAGCTGTAATTCACTGAAAGTTTTAGCTATTCTGAAAAAAGTTCAAACTGGTTCCTTAGAAAGAAAGAAGCACTCAAAACATATTATGGAGATGTTTTATTTTATGAATACTACTCCTTCATTTACTGTAAAACTGAACTTCAGTCTATACATTTCAAACATTAGCTTTTTAATGCATATTTAAAATTTAAAAATTAGTCAGTAAGCTATAATTACATCTCAAATTAGGAAACAACCGCAAATTATCATTTTTTCCCTAAATTTCTCTGATATTATTTTCTATAAGCATTTGTTTAAGAAAAAAAAATTGTTATTGTGTTCTATAATCTACTGACAACAATTCTTTCTTTTTTAAGTAACAGTTACAGCATTTATTTACAGAACATGACAAATGGTCAGAATAACAGAGAAGCTGCAGTGTTTTCAGACCTCAAATAATGCAAAGAAAACAAGGTAAAATAAGTTTTAGACATCACAACACTATTTAAATTTAGGAAGAGATCAAAAATTAATATGTGGTGCAAGAACCCTGATTTTTAATTCCAGCCTTCATGCTCTCCTAATGAAGCTTCATGACGTCACACGTGCAATGTGTGGTGCTGGTTTTGAATTCAGGGTGGGGTTATCAAACTCTGACAAACAGGCACAAACCTTGAGAACCTTTCTGTTTGCTGCAGCGAGGTGTACTTGTCCTGTTTCAGGACATCTTGTCCTTTACCATTTCATGCAACTGAATATTGGAGGTTATTCAGCAGATCTTGCCATACTTAATTGGAACAAACGCTTGGAAACTGAACCATTTCATCACAACTGCTTCATGTTGATTCAGTGGATTAGAAAGCTTTGGTTTCTCCATCATTATCTGCACTCACTGTATCCCTCTTCTCTCTCTTTCAGTTACTTTTGAGTTTCTACTAGAACTCTGTCATCCAGCTATGACAAATGGCTGACACATTGGCTGCAGTATCTCAGGATAATGGTGTCAGAATAAAAGCTCTTTTAGAGTTGTCTCTGTCCATTTCCCCAGAGGCCTGGGTAACATCTTTGAAATTATTCCTACAGCTTAAGCAGGTGGAGATAAATACATATGAGAACTGGTGTTGAATACTGCCTTGCTGTTTTTTGTGTCATCAGATCAGACCTGTAAACTCCCAGAAAGACCTAAAAATTATTCTGAAATACATCTGAAAAAATAACATACTGCCATGAAAGTTAGGTGATCACATATGTGCCTGTGTGTGTGTTTGTTTGTCTGTTAGCAAAATGTCTTGTGAACCACAGCTAAGTTTTAATGAAACTCAAAAAGTAATCATTTGTACTTAAGTGGTTAGCTTTTGAAGTCAACATGATTCTAGATGGCCGCCATAGCTAACTGACTTTACAAAGCTTAAACATGGTTATAACTCAGTCAGTTTTACATATATTGACCTAAAGTTGGATGTGGTAGTAAAAAAACTTTCATCATCCATCCATCCATCCATCCATCCATCCATCAATCCTCTTCCGCTTATCCGGGGTCGGGTCGCAGGGATAGCAGCTTAAGCAGGGAGACCCAGACTTCCCTCTCCCCAGCCACTTGGGCCAGCTCCTCCGGGGGAATCCCAAGGCGTTCCCAGGCCAGCCGAGAAACATAGTCCCTCCAGCATGTCCTGGGTCTTCCTCTGGGCCTCCTCCCGGTGGGACGTGTCCGGAACACCTCACCAGGGAGGAGTCCAGGAGGCATCCTCACCAGATGCCCAAGCCACCTCAACTGACTTCTCTCGATGTGGAGAAGCAGTGGCTCTACTCTGAGTCCCTCCCGGATGACCGAGCTTCTCACCCTAACAAGCCTGATCCTCGGCTACAGAAGCTGGCTCTCGGGACTTGGAATGTCACTTTCATCATGTTGAGGTAAGGATTTTCACCTGCATTCCTCCTCCTTTACCTCACCCGAGATGGTTGATGGAAAGAGACTGGAAGGAGACAATACCTTAAATTCAAATATTTATTTTACCAAAAGCAGAGAGAAAACACCGGTTATTACAAAGATAAAACCAAATGCATTTGGGAGACAATCCTCAAATAAAATGTGGGAAAACACATCACCTCAAAGTGTCAGCAAAGTGCCCCAAAGATTGTCTGAGGGAACAAAGGATGTTCTCTGGTTTTAATGCTTCAGTCCCCTCCCCTCCTTGAGAGGATGTCCCTCTTCTCTGGAGGTCAAAGGGCAACTTCTTCCCCTTCGTGCCTGGCACTGTGGCTCACATTCCAGGGCTTCTAACACATACCTCTCTTTCCAGATAAACTAAACAACTACTTGTTAAAGGTTTTAAAATAGTGACTAAATATAAAATGGTGATAAACACAAATCAGATTAAGATATAATAATCAAATATAAAATAAAGCATGGGAGAATTAATACAAGGCCTTCTATTCCACAACATTTAGATTATATGCAGAACTACTGCTCTTCTTATGATTAAATGCTGTTTAAGTGAAAGCTTGGTTCTGTCTAATTCCACAATCATAAAAAACAAAAAAGGCAAAACAAACAAAAAATAAAACAGGAAACCAAGCACCATCAACACAATCAAAAGACAACAGAAACTCCAGTTGGATTCTGCGTTTGAGCGCATGTGTAGCGTTCAGTGACCGGTAGCAAATTTCTATTTTCCGACTGAGAAAGAAATAAAGTAAATGTCACAAAATGTTAATTATTAACCTTCTTTGTATATATTTTACTATTTTAGCGAAATGAATTAAAAGACGCATATCTTTAAGAAATAAACATTCTGCAAAAACAGTTTAGAGTACTTTACTTAAGATCTCAGTTTAGGGCAACATAAACATTTTATTTTCCGAGGTACACGAACGCAGCTCTGGTTAAGTTAGCTTGTTGCTAACTTCGCAATGGACAATGCTCCCTGTTTGGGTTCCACTGTCTCTCTGGAAGAGTACGGACCTCCACCCTGTGACAGCTCTCCCACAGAGGATGGGTTAGTCGACGCTTTCGGAGACCTGGCTGCCCTCCCGGTGGAGGTCGAAGAGAGAAGACCGACGTGCTTACGGTGCCGGTGAGCTGAATTACAGTTAAGCTAATGCTAACTAGCCGAGTTTGGCTTAGAGTGATAGGACTCCCGCAAGACAGAAAACATCCACATCATTTTCCCCCTCGTGTATCTGGCATGCTTTAATGAGGGAATAGGTTAATTTGGTTACAGAAAGATCAACACCAAGCAAGACGGGGAGAGATGGGGGGGCTATAGGCTGGGAAGTGAGTGGAATATCACAGCTTCACGTCTCCAACTTTGCTCTTCTGTAGTCGTCCTCAGAAGGTGTGTCTCTGTCCCTTTCTCCCACCACAACCCCTGGAGGTGTCCACCTGTCTGTACGTAGTGCAGCATCCTGCCGAGGTGAGCCATAAATGTTAAATAAGATTGTTCAGCCAGGACCAGGAGTCACAATGGTTTAATTCAGCTGAACATGCATATGCTCTGAATCTTGTTTTTAGCTCCTGTTCCCAGAAATGGCTCAACGTTCACGAGATATGAAATCTAACATTCATCAAGTTTTAATACTTGTATTGTTTTTGTCTTTGTCTTTGTTGTGGTTGTTTTTGTGGGAGACCTCTTAAGGTCTTTTTACATGGGAACAGTGTGTGGGACTGCTGATGTGTCACACCTACAGACATTTGTTTGTACCCTTTTAATAAAAAGAAGAAGAAAAACACAATTGTAACTGAAATAACTTGAAACTGACAAAAGTAATCAGAAAAAAAACAGTCATTGCTTTTGAATTTTGGTTTGACATAATTATTTTGAAAAACAAGCTAATGAAACTGACCTTGATATAAAGGATTGTATCCTTAACTTAATATTTTGTTGCACAACCTTTAGAGACGATCACTGCAGTCCAGTGATTTCTGTCCCTCTCTCTGAGACTTCTGCTCCTATCCACAGGTATTTTGTCTCACTCCTCATGGACAAACTACTCCATCTGTCTCAGGTTTGAAGGGTTCCTTCTTCAGACTGCACGTTTCAGCTCCTTCCACAGGATTTAGATCAGGGCTCAGAGGCTACTTCAGAATAGCCCAATGTTTGTTTCTGAGCCATTCTTGGGTGTTTTAGCTGTGAGTTTTGTCATTATCTTGTTGGAGGACCCACGACCTGCGACTGAGACCAAGCTTTCTGACTCTGGGCAGCACATTGGCTCCAGAATGCCTCAATAGTCTTGAGATTCTCCAGAAGCTTTATGGCTTGTTAATTTACATTTCTGGCAAATTCCAATCTTGCATTTTTATGATTTTGTACCCTCCTTGGTCATCTTATGTTAAGTGCACTTTTGGACACTGATGACCCTTGACCTTGTGAAGTGAAGTGAGATTTATTTATATAGCACTTTTCAGCAGCAAGGCGATCCAAAGCGCTTTACAACAGAAACAAAAACAGAATCTAATACAGCAGGTACATAATGAAACACAAAAAAGAAAAACACATCAATCATGTATAATCTCAATGAAATATAGGATAATCTAAATAAAATCACGAAACCAGACATTTTTAAGCATGAGCTAAGACAGTCAAAATAGTAGCTAAAATAATCCAAATTAAATCATAATCAGATATAGAAACGCAGAAGTAAAAACATCAATCATGTATAATCTAAATGAAATATAGGATAACCTAAGTAAAAGCATGAAACTAAACATATCTAAACATGAGCTAAGACAGTCAAAATAGTAGCTAAAATAATCTAAATAAAATCATGATAAAGTTAAAGCTGAACTAAACAATTAGGAATCTAACAATATCTAAAATATGAGCTAAGATAATCTAAACTAAATGTACAGGAAGGCTAAATAATCTAAAACATGACAATGCTAAAACTAACAGTACAGAAGAATTTCTAATAGTATCCCAGGCCCACGAGGGAGCTGACGTAAGAATTACTAACTAAAATAGTGAAGGAGGGGGGGTTGGGGGTGGGGGGTTGGAGTGAGAGAGATGACTCAGAAACGGCTGAAAGTGTGCGTGTGTGTGTGTGTAGAAGCGGTGGAAGACGATGTGGTGCATGTTGTATGAGTGTTTGTGTGTGTGCGCGTGTGTGTGCGTGTGTGTTTGCAGATAAGTCCATGAATGACGTCACAGAGGCCATTGTCTTTGATAATGATGGAATGTTTATCTGCCAGCCCAGAGCAGATCCACAGATGTCCTTAGGCAGGAGGGAGCAGAGCATCTTGTTTACATAAATTCCGAGGAGAAATTGAGATAGCTGACCAAGGTCAGCCTAGGGGAGCCAAATTCACAAACAGATTGTTCACCTCTAATCTATTTGGAGGTTGTTCTGGTCACCATTTATATTATTTATCTCCTCAGTTTGTCATCAGTTCTCCTCTTGCAGCCACATCCAGGGAGGTCGCCTACAGATTGATTTTCATTAGTTGATGTTTAGTGTGTTTTTCTACTATTGTTACTTTTTTCAGTTTCAAGGTATTTCAGCCTTTTGTGGGATTTTCTTTAGCAAAAGGGTTTAAACATATGTATCCCTTCTGTACATCAACTGCATGGTTATTTCACAAGGACTACATCAATTGTAAATAAATGTAGGTTTTAAAAAATGTAAGAAGGTTTGGAGTGGTTTGTATGTGAAGACAGGTAAAAGGACTAATGTTGTAATCAGTGCAAATAAATCTATTGCTCAAGACAGCAGATAGTAAATTATTGCCTTGCTTGTCTTGACAGAATTTAATGCCCAGATATATTTTCTCATGGTAATTAATACACCAATGGTCAAAAGATTTAATTAAGTTAAAAACACATTTCTAAGTGTAAAGATAATGACTTAATCTACCACATAAAAATGTATGTTCAGCTGCTGGTTCTGAGTCAGTAGATAATAATACTATTCATAATAAAATCCTGGTAATAATTGGAGCAGTTTGGTAGTTTTTGTGTAAACTGAAAACCTACACCTCGTAGTGGATTATAGACACACTGGATGATGATCCCTCTGTGTTCTCTGTGACCTACATGACCTGTTGGAACGTGACTGGATTTTGACAATTTTGGAGAACAAATTTGCCTTTGTGATGTCCATGAAGTCAATCACGACTCTGCTTAATAGTCACCAAATAGGGTTTCCTGTTATTTTCCAAATCTCTCACTATGTTGTACTTCAGCAGCTCAGTCCCACAACAGAACAGAGATCAGCACCCGACAGCCAAAGAGTTTTACTTAATTTATCAATTTATTGTGACAGTTGAACTGAGTCTTCCTGAGACTTTATCAGTGTGACGACTTGTTTATAATGAACGGTATAATGTAACGCAGAGTCTCGACCCATCTCACTCTTAAGGCTGGGCGTGTTCCACTGGTTTTTCCTTTGAATAAAATGTTGTTCTGAACTTTAGTATTACATTGCTGCTCTCAGTGCTTGAATTCGTGCATTAAGGATGTCAAACACAAACTT
This sequence comes from Kryptolebias marmoratus, assembly GCF_001649575.2. Lineage (NCBI taxonomy): Eukaryota > Metazoa > Chordata > Actinopteri > Cyprinodontiformes > Rivulidae > Kryptolebias > Kryptolebias marmoratus. The sequence continues at coordinate 4,126,059 of NC_051443.1, forward strand.
TTAACTCTGTCAACAACTTTGTATAAATTTATTATTAAATATTTTATTATTTTATATTTGTAGTAGTTTTGATGTTTCATATGATCTTCTTTTTTCTCTCATTTCACATTACTGCACAGTCACAGTCGAAGAACATCTTTTTCAGTTTTCAGTTTTGTTTCCTAGCCAGCATCAAAGTATTCATCCCCTTGAATTTTTTATGATTTTACTGCTGTCATAAATCAGTCATGGTCATCATAAATTGGATTTCTTTACAAAAAAAATAACCCTTCCTCGGTGTCAAAGTGAAATCAACTTTAACAACAAAAATACATTGTTGAAGAAAATTCATATTAAACTTCAGTTGTAGGACACACTAATATTAACTTGCAGTCATGAGTTTCTATGGTTCTGTTGCATGTCTTTTTTAACAAAAAAACCCTGTAATTATATATAGTTTTGTTAACCAGTTGTTTTGTTATTGGCCTTATTTTATCATTACAACACGGTCTGAACACCATATTAGAAGGGAAAGTAAATTGTTTCTTCCACTGTTTTTATGGGTGAAATTTTTTAATCTGTATGTAGTTTTCCTCCTAAATCAAACTTACCATTAGATGAAATGAACATGTTAAAACAAAACATGTTGATGATTTAAGTGAAGATTTCCCTCTCTGCTCTGTCTTTTAGGAGAGCCGAGTGCTTCGGACTGTGCCTCTTCTTGCTGCTTGTTTGCCACAAGGAAAATGCAGTGTTATAGTAGGAAGGAAATTCAACGAAGAGAAGTAAGCAAGCAGTACTTTAACAACCTAATTATATCCAGTTATTCTTCAAGACACTTGCATCTTGTTGGAATTATTTTAAACTTAGGCACCCGGAGCTTGCTGCTGTGTGTCAAGATGACAGAACCCTCATCCTGTACCCTGGTCCTAAATCCCAGAACCTGGAGGAGTTGGTCCGATACCAAGAGGTCGGTACCGTCAAACACAACGTGATCATCATAGATGGCACATGGAGCCAGGCTAAAAACATGTTCCTGAAAAACAGCATGTTCCACCTGCCGAAGCAGGTATGTACAGCGGTGTTCTACATTTAGAGAGAGAGGAGACGTTCCATCAGAAAATCTGTCAAAAATTAAACTTTTCCTACATGGGAAGATAGAAATTAGTAGAAAAGCTGTCGCCCACAAGATGTTACAAACTGAACTCTAGAGTTGATTTAAAAGCTTATTTTTTAATGTTTGTATGAATTGTAGAATTGCTTCTCTTATCTGTAATTTGACCAGATAAAATCAAAGATCAGATAGATTTTTTTAAAAATGACTTCTGAGTTTTGTTTATTTTTGGAAATTTTAGGAAATTCAGCTAGTGGTCAGATGTAGTTTAAAGGCATTGTCATGGTGAATATGTAATGTATCATATAGCCTATGCACCAGTTTTCATATATCTTTATATTACTTATAGTTTGTCTTTGTATCTTTTGCCTTGAAATTTATTTCCTTAAAAGCTCTTATAGAAAAAAGATGTTTTAATTAATGAAGTTTGATCTGTCTGATTTGAGATAAGTTTGAGAACCTCTAATATTGTGGCACCTGTTTAACACAACCATTTTTTTAAATGAGTGGTGTAGAAACATGCCAGAACTGAATCTTTATCAAGCAGAATATTTTTAATTCATGATTCTGACTGACTGAATTATTGCTCACCCCTGCTCTGATTTACCAGGTGCAGCTCCACAGGACTCTGTCCAGCCAGTATGTGATCCGCACTCAGCCGTCCAACATCTGTCTGTCCACGCTGGAATGTGCTGCTGTTGCCTTGTCGGTCCTGGAGCAGAATGACGAGATCCTGGAGGTGATGATGTGGTGACATACTTACAGTTCGTCACGTTCTCAGGGAGAATAAGTGCTCTGAGTTTTCTGTGAATTGAAAAGTCATTATTTTAATGTATTCATTTGACAATATTAAACTTTTAAAGATGGTAAAAAATCCTAAAATAGTAAAACAAGCCATAAAGCTAAAGAACGCACACAGGTAGGTGAAGGATAAGTTTACAAATATGTAAAATTTATATTGCCATGATCCCCAATTAAGCTACAATATATTGGCTAACAAAATGTGTAAAATCACTCCAAAACAGTACATACCATATTTTGTTTAATTTTGTATCTTTTGTTGTTGGTTCTAAGCCATATAAAATCTGTTCTGTGTAAATGAACACTGAAAAAAACATATGTAGTTGGAACATGTTTACATACACTGCATAAAAGAAGCACAACCATTTGTTTTTTCACTGTCTGACATTAAATCCATCCATCTGTAAAAAAAAAAAAAAGACTACAGCTAGCAGAGATGAGTTGGTAACATATAGCACTGATACATCTTTATATCTGTCTTAGTCATTCAGGTGTTAAAAATTTATCAGTAACGCCAACGAAGTGTTTGAAAAAAGAGGAAAAACCACAATCTTCTCTAAAGTGCTGTCTTTCCTGACTTTATCAAACCCTTTGACATTAGATAAATGGCTAGAATTGAACTGAACACAGAGATTTATTGGGAGGAAATCAAATGTTTGAATAATTTAAATGAAACCTTTTAAATTTTTTATGGTTTCAAGCTTAGAGAGCTGTATATTTTGGATCGCCTTGCTGCTGAAGAGTACTATATAAATAAATTTCACTTCACTTCACTTCACTATATTAAAGCAAGTTATTTTCCTGTTTTGATCTAAACATTCACATTACAGCTGTACTCCCAACTTTAATATTATTAATGTAGTTTGCTTTTCTCGATCAAGCAAGTGTAATTAAATCTACTATTTAGAATGGGGTTCATTGGAAAATCTGAATACTTGTCATTTCTCCATGACTTGCAGGTTTTGTTGAGACCTCTGAAAGCTCTGTGCTCCTTCCAGCTGCAGCACGGAGCTCAGATTCATCACAGCAAAGAGCATCTCCTCAGGAACGGCATGTACGACAAACCCATGCCCAAGAACAAACGTAAGATAAAGAGGATGGAGAAACTCATTACTGACCATAACATCTGCCCGAGATGAGGAAGTGATGGATCAGAGAGGACTTGTTTCTGTACACAAAGCTCCGATTGAGTCATTAGGGTACAAACGTTCAAATTACTGAACTTTTCAGGATTTTTAAAATTCTTTTATTTTAAAGATTCTGGTTATGTTGCTGAATATAGTTTATATATTTGTTGTTTTCTAAATCTATTACAAAAGTTCTACTTCAGTCATTATAGTTTACTGTAAACAATGTTTCTCATGTCTGTTAGTAAAAAAATGAATTGTTTTAAAACTTATTAACACTGAATTAGAGAGGAGCTTCTCATGTTTGAAAGGGTTTTTTTGATTCATGCCTTAATTCAGCAAAATTTACAAATAGGAAGTATAATTTATAGGAGTTAGAAATAAACACACAAAATTACCAAAGATCATCATAAAATTTTGAAAATTATGTCAATAACATTTTTTTTATCATGGCCTGTTTTCATGGGCACATTTTGTAAACTGTTCTTAGCCACTCTCATTATTTTGTTGCTCACAACCTGCTTTCTGCCGCACCCAGGTTTATGATTGAATCCTCTGGGATATAATTTAGAAATATGCAGATTTGGACTAGTTTTTTTTTTTTTTTTAATATTTATTTTTTATCAATGTGAGTTTTAGACCCATAAGGAAAACTGATGTGCAAGTGTCAAAATAAACCTGTAGCTCTTCAAAATGACGAAAATAAATTGGGACCTCTGCTGGTAAAATGAGTCAGAACCAGCTCAGGCTGCAGTGCAAAACCAAACAGAGTGAAAATTCTGATTTTTGCTGTCATTGACACTTCTGTAAAAACAAGTCCATAAAAACACCAACTTTCAAACCCAGTAACTAAAATAGATACAATCTTCCTTTAAATTAAAGTTTCTAAACCGTGTCTTCAGAAATAATCATTTTAATTCTAATCCTTTTAATTTCCTTTTAAATCAATCACTTTTGTCCACCAGCTGTTGTAACACAGTGAAATCCCTTCATATAATGATTGGTACCATTGTACCCTTTTTTAAATATATGGCTGGAATTCCCAATAACCTTACTCCAGATCAATAAAAATTATGTTTTCAAACTGGTACTTGTTGCAAGGCCAGGTGGTAAATCACCAAATTTTAACAATTTTTGTGTCATTTTAATGCTTGTGAAATGAAGAATTAGAAAATTATAATAACTCAGTATTGACAAATTCTTCATTGTGACTCATTTTGTCAGCACAGGTCACAGTTAAGTTGGGTTTGAAATACCTGAAACTACTATTTTGAGAAACAATTTCTCCCACAATTTTTTTTTAAATGTTCAAAGTTTGAAGACAGGAGCAAAAAATTCATGTGAAACTGAGAATTCCGAAGACTTCTTCAGAAGAGTTGCAACCCAGTGAGATGCTGGCACTTTTGCGTCCACAAGACACTCGTCTGCACCCTCATCATGGATACACTGCCTCTACATGATAAACCACCACAACCTCGCTATAGAAGCTTTGCTCAAAACCCTCCATGATGTTTAATGTGGAGACCACTGCTGAATACACCCCTGAAGACCTCACCAAGATCCTACAAAGACCATCCGCATTTTATAGATTTTATTTTACATCATAGTGGGGTTGTCATCCAGTGGGAAGGGGGCTGTAAAACTGTCTTTGTAGAGCAACAAGAAGCATTTATTAGATGTCAGTACTGATGACAACGTCTGTAACATCACAAACATGATGCTGCATTTGGTGATGGAAATCAGAATCACATCATTTACAATCTTTTTGCATTTGATGAACAAGTAAAATAACATGGTTCATGTGGTCTCATATTAAAAGCAAATGCTTGCAAAAGTTGTGTAGTTTACTAAAAGGGCAAAAGACTTTATTAGACCAATAAAAAACCTATAGAAGGTCCTGACATGAGCTGAAGTTAGGACTGACCAACCTGACTTAAGTTAACAAAATGTGAACTCTGGTGATGTTTAGACTTTTCTTCATTGAAAGCTGGAAATCCTGATTTTCTTATTTAACAAATGCAGCACAAGACCCTACGATTTGAAATCTGAAATAATGTAACCCACAGAAACTACAATTTTATCATTCACTTTTCAAAAATATGAACATGTTCCATCAAAACAAGCTGAAAGGCCTCTGCAACACATCTGTCAAGATTCAGATAAACAGCTAAAAGGAGATTATGTTAAAGTGTATTAAGTCCTGCTACGAGTAACATTTCAATGAAATAGACAACTCTAAATAGGTAAAAAATGTATTTGTTTTGCTTCAAGGTAAAGTGTGTTCATTGTTTTATGTTCATGTAAACAGATTCTTGTATACCAGGATCAGTTCACATGTCAGACAGACACGTGTTACCTCTGGGAAATTTAAAAACCTGCTTTACGTTTTTTATATTTCATTTAAAGCAGTGGTTCTCAAGCTTTTTGTGTACCGCCTCAAAAAAATACTCAATTCTCAAGCTGAGTAGTTTCTATTTGGAACCAAGGCCATAATTTCCTTGAACCACTCCATTACTTTTTGCCCTTCTCTGCTTTTCAACTTTACATCGCAGCTCAACTTATGATTTACTATGTTAAATAGCTTGTTATGTAGTTTATAAATAGTTGATACAAAAAAGATTTTCAGTAGCTAAAGGTATCCTGAATACAACTGGTGGTTTTATACCACAGTTTGAAAACCGTTGATCTAAAGAACCCAATACATCAAAAATGATTGTTTAAAAAAAAACAACTCACATCTGTTTAAAAAGGTTTTCTTCAAACTTCCCTCAAAAGGAAGGAAATGTAAACATGTCAGAAATTTGTGTGGCGGTAACTGAACAAAATAACTAGATAATACAACAACAAAAAACTACTAAGCTCAAGGAGTTGTCTATGTGTGTGTGTTTTATTTATTTTAATTTCCCACAGTTAAGATTTCATTGATGAATAAAAGCCAAATTTCTCATGACTACGTGACACACAATTGATTCTACATTTCACATTTATATTTTTTAGACAAAATAAATACATATGTCAAAAGAAAAGCAAACGTGAAAGAAGTAATTAGCACCACTTGTGCTGCAAATGTGCAAAATTTGTTTCTGGTATGTAGAAAGGATGAGAAGAAGATGAAGAGGTATTTAATGTATAACATTAACAAAAGACGAGCTTCATTTTAAAGTTAAATTCTGGACTGGTTTTATAATCAGCTGAGAACTAAGAAATCTGTATTTGTATTTGATTTTTGTTAAGAACATTGTGAGGTACTTAAGATCAGGGAAATCATTTACTGAGTTTGTCTTTCTTTTTTGGATAAAACGAAGGCATCGAGCTTTCTGACGTATGCTTAGCTTGTTTTTATTTTCAATATCGGCATTTAAATAAATCTTTTTTTATCCTTATTAATATAAATTTATTTTCTTTCTGTAAAATAATGACGGGGGGTATTTAAAAGCTGCTGCTTCAGCCTTCATTCTTTTTCAGACAGCTTGGATAACTTCTTTATCTCTGTCTTTGTTAATCAGGACAGGTGGTTTCTGTTTGTCTACAGAAATCTTTTTTTTTATTTGTTTTTTGTTGTTTGGTTTTACAAATAAACTATGTTTTTATTATTTTATTTGCAGTTTAAAATCAAGTATTAAAACTCATTCAAAAATAATCTGTTTGGGTCCTATAACATGCTTTGAGACATGATGGGAGTAAAACAGGAAATAATGTTTTTTATGTATCCTGTGACGTGATATATTATTTGGTCCTCTGTAGTGGACGTTCGTATGAGGCCTCTTAGTTAAATACAGTGTAGAAAATCAAAATTAGAGTCTGAACTTCATTTTAACAAGAGTTCATCAATGTACACCAATTTCAACTATTTGAAAATACATTTGATGGTAGATTAGCCAAAAAAACCATTGATGTTTATTTGTCCTTTCTCCTTGAATATGTTTAATCCCCATATGGAGGGGAATGTCAAACTGGTCAGCCATAAAAACATAAAAACCCCTCACAGAAGAACAAATTAAAAATAATCTACACTCCTGGGGATATTTAAGGCCTTGGAAATCCTTCTGTATTCATCCGACTTGTAATTTTCAATAATCTTTTCTCTGAGTTGAATTAGGTCACTTTAAAGGGGGAAAATATTTATGCAACCACTTATTTTACATTATAAATTTTGATTGAATTGGTATTACTCTGTAGAAATTTGATTTCACTTTGAGATTATTTAATAATTTATATAAAAAAGGCCAATTTATATTGACCATGATTGATTTATGGCAGCAATAAATGCATAAAACATCCAAGGGGGTGAATATTTATTAAAGGGACTGTATCTCCACCTAAATGTTTTCTTTGAAAATCTTTGCGAAATTTGTTTCCCTTCACAGACTCAGGCCAGCACTTAGGTTTCCACATGGTTTTTGGCAGATTCAGCCAAGTGTTTTGTGTACTTTGAGTTCATGCCCTCATTTCAGAAACATATCTTGATATAACTAAAAAACTAATTGAGTAAAGTCTTTCAAAGTGCACCATTTGATGAAGTTCAATACCTTTTTTATTTTATTTTATAGTAAGTACCCTTTTTAAAAAATAAACATTTATGTTAAAATACGTTCCCTAATATGTTTTTATTAACTACTGTAGTAAATAAATAATACAGAAATGTAGAAGCTCCTTGATATACAGAGTCTCCTGAGGATGAACCTCCCACGCTTCCAGTTGGCATTATTTAGTAACCTGCCGAGAAGTCGCCTTTGGCAGAGCTACTGCGCATGCGTGTTTCGGCTCAGCCCCGGGTCGCTCCGCCATCTCTGTCGGCAGCCCATTGTTCGCTCCGAAGCTAGCGGCGGTGTCAAACCACTTCGTTTCATATTGAAACAACTTCAACGTGTCACAGACAGCTGCCCGCGACAGTCGTGGATTTGCTCACAAGGTCGCGACTAGTTTTCGGCCAGCAAGTGAGACAGAATGGACGACGAGCAGCCCAAAACCCTGTAAGTGTTTGTGACTGCGTTACTGCTAGCACAACAACATTTAGCGGCAGATGGAGCACACCGGCTTTAAAACCGCTCTTTTCTGGGAAATATTTTAATCCTGTGCGCTTATTCTTTCTTATACACAGATAAGCTACCTTCTCGATTACAACCAAACACGCTGTGATGATATAACATTTGGCTAAATCGACTGACTTTTCCTGCCTTATGCTAGCGAGATAACAAGCTAGCTAATTCCAGAAAAATCTGAAATTTCCCCCCCGTCGGCGCAAACAGTCCTCCGAGCACCCGTTTGTGAAGCTAGGACTGTTTTTCTTTAGGGTTTGTGTGCCGAGATTGGCTAAATACCTTAAAGGCTGCTTTCTAGCCCGGAGGAGTCCTGCTGTGAGCTGAAACATATTAAAGAGCCAGGGTGTTGTGTTTGTCATCTCCCTGTTAGCGCTACTGGGGCTGGAGTGTCATTGTGGAGGCCGAACAGCAGATTTCGATTAGTTTTCTGACAGCAGCCTTATCACTGCCCAGAACTTGTTGTTCAAACTGAGTACATTAATTGTCTGAGAAAGATCAACTTGATTTTATTCAGAGCTTTTAAGGTGCAGCGAAGGTCATTTGCTTTAATGTTATCTCTTATGTAATTTGAGATATTACGATTTGGACCAGATTTCTCAGATGTATATCAACATTCAGATATTTTCTTGAATTCTAAAGGCACATATGCTATAGATAATAAGAATATGCTGTTGGAGTTTTTTAGGCCTCTCATAAGCATTTGATACAGTTAATCATAAAATACTACTAATGAAAATATGAAGATATGATATAAGAGCAATGTCTTAGTTAATAAGTCGTTTAGAAATTAGGTTTCAATATGTTCATATAAACATACAGATTTACAGTTATTGTAAGTTTCTTGTGGCGTTCATCAAGGCTCAGAACTGGGGACCAATATTTTCTGTTGTACGTAAATGATACCTGCGTAGTTTTTAAAGTTTTACAGTTCATACTATTTACAGGTGATACAAATATCATTTGTTCAGGAAAAGATTTAACTCAGCTTTTGCAGAAAATGGAATAAAATATTAAAAGAAATGCCTTGATGCTAATAAACATACTTTAAGTCGAAATTAAACCAAGTTTATAAGTTTTAGTAACCCTTCAGCTAACTGAGCTGAACGTGTGGGAAATCATGCTGACACATAAAGTGTATGAAAAAATTTTTTTGCGGTGCAATTCTGGTCAACAAACAGACAATAATGGTAGAAAAACAAAGATTTCAGTTTTTTTTTTTTTAATGTTAAAACCTACAAAGATGATTTTAGTGCATTCGATATATGATAATTGGGTCAGAACTTCCTGTTGCACATCCCGGTATTGTTTGAATACGTCTGAATTTGAAAAAGGGGAATAAAAATAAATCACTTTGATACAAAGGATAAAATTAGGTTGCTCTGCATGTTTTGCTCACCTCTTTATTATTTACCTGCATGTTAGTAAAGCTGTCTCTAACACGATGGCTCATTTATTCTCAGATTTTTACAGATATAAACCTGAGAACCTTTGGTACAAACGTCTTGTCCCTTCTCTCTTTCTCCAGGTGGTAATAAAAACCAAACATCCTATTATTTTCAGTTCTTAAACTCTAATGCTGACTTTTAACTGTTTAAATTCTATTTTTGAATAAAATAACAAAAAATCTTAGATATTTAGATTGATTTTTATTCAAGTAAATATCTGAATACATCTTTGACCAGTGAAGATGAAAAATGTTTTTTTTTTAATATATTATTTTAGTTCAGATTGTAGAAATTTGAAACTTCCAAATGCCATAACACCACACTTTGCTATATTTTAATCTGTTTGTCCTAAATACAAAGAAAATAAAATACCCTAAATTTCCATTTACCCTGAGGTATAAGCGTCCTGCTGCAGCACACACAGGATCATTTTACTAACACAGTTTTGTTTTTCCTTGCTGTTTGTGTTTATGTATTCAGGTATGTGGGGAATCTGTCCCGGGACGTGACAGAGGCCCTCATCTTGGAGCTGTTTAGCCAGATTGGACCATGTAAAAGCTGTAAAATGATAGTAGATGTAAGTTTCTTCATCTTTTGTCCACTTGATGTTGCTTTCCTTAACTTATAAAAACACTTTTACTGCCATAGCCAGACAGTCTGTCCTCTGGGTACTCAGTTTAATTTTTCAGCCTCTCATTTTATAAATTGAAGATGGTGTAATTAAAGCTGCAGTGCATTAAAAATCTGTGTTTTTTTGTCCACTGCAGACAGCAGGTCATGATCCCTACTGCTTTGTGGAGTTCTATGAGCATAGACATGCTACTGCCACAATTGCAGCCATGAATGGTCGGAAAATACTGGGTAAGGTAAGCTATCATATCTCCTCAGTGAGTCATCAAAGGCAAGGCTGGGTGGGCACTGGGAAGAGTTAAAATGGAACAACTGGTGAAACTTGTCTTGTTGAAATTTGTTTTGCTTTCCTTTTCCTGCTCCACTTGTTTTGTTTATGCCCCTGCGCACATCGTTCCTCTGTGCACAGAATAAATGTTTAGGTTTGTGCACCATACTTGTTTCAGTGCTGTGTAGTTTCAGAAACCTGAAATTGTAGCGTCTAGATTAGAGCAATTAGAGCTTTTAGTTTTGTTTGAAGTTATTTCTTTTCTTAGTTTTTTCTGTTTCTGACACATTTAAGTTAATAGATTACTGACTGTTTTGTAAACCAAATTTTCTGAAGTTCATGCATTAGTCAATCTTTTATTTTTTGTTCGATGTGCAAAATTAAAGTTAGGGTTAAACTATTATATAGTTCTGTCTTTTTTTTAGAATGCTCACAACTGAAACAAACCTAACACAGCATAGCCTTATTTTCTAAATATCCACACTGATAAGGTTGATAAAAAACATTTTAATTTGTCCAGTTTGGAAAATAAATATTTTTATATTATTCTCAACTCTTTTGTCATTGTTACATTGATCAGTTTGCAAGTTGAAGCTGCAGTTTTATGCATCTGATTATGTCTTTTGCATTTATATAAAAATACAATACCACATCATTAAACTTTAGTATTTCTGAAGGGAGTAATTATCCACTTATGTAGATGATTATTTTGCCCACAAAACAGGCAGATAAATAGAACAGATGTCTTGTTGAACTCTTAAAATCCAGTTGTGGATAAAAAATATTGTGCTCTTTCAGTCCACCAACAAAATGTTGCTAATAGATAGTGGTGGGACTCTTTAGGCACCCCACGATTCGATTATGGTTCACAGGTCTGCCATACCATTTATAAAATGATTATCAATGCGTCCATAATCACATCCTGAGCGTAGAATCTCCCAGACCTGAAAGAAATATCATAATTTGCATTACAGTGCAGGACAAAACGGTTTTGATTCAAACAAGAATTTGGAAACTAAATTAACAAAAAAATTATAAATGTTAAGAACCGTGACAAAATTCAATGGAAATAAATGTCCATACATCACACATTAGAACTATCTGTCCCGCTTTCTTCAGTGTTTCTAGGACGTCATTTTAGGTCTCATTGTAGAGTGTGGGAATGGCTGTGTTAGTATATCTTTGACAAAAGGTGATCATATTTTGTTTTGGGTCCAAAGGTTGTCTCAACTATTATTGTTGGTGGCTAGATGGCAACTCAAAATTATGAGAAAATTGCATGGAAATGAATAAATATTTCATTGCAGTCTCACTGAATTGTGAGTGTTTTAAACCAGCCAGCTATGTAGCCACATTTTGTGTGACCAGTTTTTGAAAAACCTATTTTCGTGTTCATGACTTGGAAACCTGTATTTTAGGCCGTTCACTTTATTCGTTGTCCACCTCCGCCCACATTATACCTGCCTCAACTCGCTTTGTACCTTGGCAGCTGACCCCACATTGAATTTAATCTACTTTAGTACACGTAGGAAATGAAGATAGGCAGTTTTTTTCTGGCTAGTTTTTTAGTAATTATTATTTAATGTGAACTCCTACAAATGTTTTAAGCCATTCTTGAGACTTCCTGGAAAATACCGTTGGCCAACTAGTTGCCAACAGTTGCAACCCAGTGAGATCTGGGTTTCTCCTCCTCCAGGTGGAAACGTGTACACAACTTGCAAATAGCGTGGCTCTTGTGAACATATTTTTGCCCTTCTTAGTTTTATAGAAGCCAAATACTCCCAAACATTACTTTTCAATGCAGAAGATGCCACTAATGCTACTAATTTTCAGTTGTCTGTTGTGTGCACACCATTAGCTTTCTGGGTGTTGCACACAACACACTTCAGAGTTCTCGTGGCAGTATTAAAACAAAATAATAATTAGATTTTTGTCATTTTCAAATTGATTCCGAATCATTCATGTCTGCATTGAGAGGCATCAAAAAATAGATTACAAGCCCCACCCCTACGAATAGATGAGCATTAGTCACCCAATATGGCCTCTTTTTTTTTTTTTAAGTGTTTCTAGCTGTTTAGTTGCAGTAGCATATTTTAGTGTCACTGTTTGACATTGTACTAGGCTAACTGTATTGACCCAATAATGTGAAAGGCTTGGAATGTAATGCTTATTTGAAGTTGCTTCAGTAATTATTTATATTACTTTAAGAGCAAATTTAGTCAAAAGGTCAAACTATTTTATCAAGAGTAATCAACTGAAATCTAAAAAAGCAGGTCACTTTCTTTGGCATAGATATGTTAATAATGTTATAGGTCACAACTTATCGCAGAGATATAATATGTATAAACTTACCCCCCTTATTGTTGATGGCAAACTGCAACACAAGGTCACCTTCTTGCCTGTAGTTTCTGTTTCTGAGTCAGCCGTTAGAACTAGATGAGCTAAAATTAACATGTTTTGTTTGTATTGTAGTACAAGAAATGACTTCTTTCTTTAAACTACATACTGGAAATACAGTTTGTTTGGGTATTTTGTCACTTCATGCTCCATGCTGTGTGTTTTAATGATGATTTCTCTTGACTGAGTTTCCGTGTGTGAATGAATCAATTAAACGTAGCCCTGCTGTTCTCATGCTACATGTAACATTCTTTGATCTCCTTTAATTAATGCTCTTCTGTCCCCCTACATTTTTACTGCTGTGTGTTCTTTTTGCAAAGTTATTTCCACATAGAATCCACATAAGAGCAACTTCAAGAAAAATACATTCAGTTGAAAATATTTTATCCTCAACAGGTATTGAAGGACCGTTTGAGGAGTATAACAAGTTCGTAAAAATCACTTGTTTGTAAGTCCCTTGTTATTTGGACCTTACTTCCTACAGTTTTACTCCAAATTATTACTAGATCAAAATAAAATATTCCTGACTATAAAGGAGTCTTGATATCCATTTTTTGTACTCCACTGTATTTTACTGTCTTGATTAATGCAGAGGTATGTAAAAATAGCTAACAATTGATAAATCAGTTTGTGTTGGTTTAAAAACCCAAGATATGGCTTTCAGAGGCCAACATATTAAAAAGTACTCAATCACAAAGTATGACCTAAGTAAAGCTGGTGTGTGAAAAAACCTCTAATCAGAGAAAAAAAGCCTCCTCCCTGCTACAGTCCCTTTTCATGTCTCACCATTTTTATCTTCCTTGCTCTCTTCGTGTATCTGTGTTGCAGGAGGTGAAGGTTAACTGGGCCACGACACCAACGAGCCAAAAGAAAGACACGAGCAGTAAGTTGTTCATCTGATACTATTAATAATGGCAGCTTCACACATGTACAACAGTTGGTGTCTTAGCACTTGGGCGTAGACTTGGTATGCTGTTTCAGTTCACAGATGTACTACAACAGCAGTTCTCAGAACTTTCCAGGTTCTGACCCACAAAATAATGGTGGCAGAGACCCAGTCTGTTGTTGGCTGAAATGTACTGACTTTTCTAATTATAGCTGGTCATAACAGGAAACGCAGCAGCCTCAGCCAATGTTAACTGTTTTTGTTTTGTAATGATTATGGTGAAAAGGTATAAACAGTTAATATCTGACCTGTTGTAGATGAGGTCTTGAGTGACCTCAGTTCAGGATTAATGAACCAATGACTGCTCTGAATGCAGCTAAGATCAAATTGGATTGCTGTTGTTTTAAAAGCTCCATTCTTCAAAGTTTCACAGTGGTTCAGGGGAGCGCTGCTATTTCAACTTGTTCATTACTGTCAATTTCCCATTCCACACTTATTTTGGTAAAAAAAATTAAGAATTTCCTGCCAGGTGTGACCCTTAGATGCCCTGAAAGGGCTACGTGTTGTTACTGCTGCTATTTATGCAGGTAAATTACTACAGTAATAACAGTGTAATGGATGGATGAGATTCTAACGATATAACCTTGAACAAAAATACTCCAGTTTCACTGTGTAAACAAAATTTTAAAAACACGATTTATCTGCTTTTATTTAAAAACTCAAAAGCTGTTACTGCTGCTGCTTAAATAATGACATATTGCTTAGTAATAATTGTAGGTATACAAGTATAATAAAACTTTATTTATAATTATTTTAATTTTATTGCACAGATACAAACAACAACGGAGCCAACTACCTGGTGGTGAGTTGGCTCCGTTGGTGGGGGAGGATGCCGGTCAGACCTGGCAGGCCCAAACGTATTGTGAGGGTCTGTTGGGAACGTCTGGTAGAGTCTCCTGTTAGGCGGAGCTTTAACTC
>NC_051443.1:4142684-4163831 GCF_001649575.2 Kryptolebias marmoratus
CGTCCCACCGGGAGGAGGCCCAGAGGAAGACCCAGGACACGCTGGAGGGACTATGTTTCTCGGCTGGCCTGGGAATGCCTTGGGATTCCTCTGGAGGAGCTGGCCCAAGTGGCTGGGGAGAGGGAAGTCTGGGTCTCCCTGCTTAGGCTGCTGCCCCCGCGACCCGACCCCGGATAAGCGGAAGAGAATGGATGGATGGATGGATGGATGGATGGATAGATACAAACAAGGAGTCTGAGAGAACACAGTAAAACATGTTGACACTGTTTAAACCAATCTGTGATCCTCTTTTTGATTTATGACATCTTTATTTACAATGATATTTAAGATGAAGGCTTTTTTATTATTTATGTAATCACGTATTCAAGTATTGAGAGGCATCTTTAAATTCAACACCAGTCAGAAGGCTGTTTTAAAATAGTTATTTTTTTGTTTTTTTAACAGACTGTAGAGAACATTATGAACATAATTAGATGTGAGCAGCTTGTTTAATGACACTGTATGAAGTTCCTCACACAAATATGTGCTGTTTACTGGAAGCAGAGGTTTCCTCCCTAAGAGACAGGTTTACAGTGTTTATAAAAAGTATTTATTAAAACTGCCAAAAACCATGTGGAAGCTTGAGTCATGTGACTGACCTGAGTCTGTGTAGGTTCAAAATTTAACGGAGTTTTTTTTACAGAAGGCGTTTAGGTGGAAACACAGTGCGTAAAAAAACTTATTTACCCCCTTGGATGTTTAAGGCTTTTATTTAATGTCATGAACCAATCATGGTCAATATAAATTGACCTTCTTTACAAAAAGTAAAAAAAGCAAAACCTTTAATTTAAAAGTGAAATCAAATTTGTACAAAGTAATACCAGTTAAATTGAAATATTTGATGTAAAATAAGTAGTTGCATAAATAGTCACCCCCTTTTTTA
Organism: Kryptolebias marmoratus; assembly: GCF_001649575.2. NCBI lineage: Eukaryota > Metazoa > Chordata > Actinopteri > Cyprinodontiformes > Rivulidae > Kryptolebias > Kryptolebias marmoratus. Next base: position 4,143,607 of record NC_051443.1, read on the forward strand.
AAGTGACTGTCCTAATTAAACTCAGAGAAAAGATTCATGAAAAGTACAATTCGGGATGGATACATAAGGATTTCCAAGGCCCTAAACATCCCCAGGAGTTCTGGTAAATTCATTATCAGGGACGTGTGTAAATTTAGACCACCAAGACACCTGTGACTCTGAAGAAGCTCCAAGCTTCAGCAAGTGAGATGGGAGAGACTGAGATACAACAACTGAACCTGTTGATCAGGTTCCTCACCAGTCTGAGCTTCATGGGAGAGAGGCAAAGAGAAAGACACTGTTGCTGAAAACTTATTAAATCTTGACCAGAGTTTCTAAACAATCTAGACAAACTCTAGGTTTACAGCCAACAGCCAATATCTTTTCTTTTAAATGAGCAGAAAGTTTAGGTGGACAACTGAACAATAGCCTGGAGCAGCAGGTGTGGTCATGGAAGGGGGGAAACCCCATCTCCTTTATTTAATTTTTAGGCATTTAAACCATATTTACAGTATGACATAAAAATGTAGTGGTTTTGACGTGTGACTTTTTAACATCATGGTCTTCCATGACACTGGTAACTGGACCGCGTTTAGTGTAATCTGAATGGTTGTGTAAAGGTTTATTAAAAAATCTTTTGTACTAACCGCTGTGAAACGTTGAAGATTGGAGTTGTAATCTTAGCTGTGGTCGAACTAGTTGTTAGCTCAGTAGTCCTGTCTGGCATCAGTTTTAAAGTCTGTTTCTCTAAAACTGATGTTGTTCAAGATGCTATCTACAGCAGGTAAGATACTATTTACAACTTCTGCACAGAAACCCATTTCAGGGTGTCCAAACTTTTCTTTTAACTTGAGTTCTTGAGATCATCTCAGAGCCCCCATTTTAAATTGTGATTTAAAACCCACAGTGGGGTCCCAAATTCAACTTTGGGAACCACTCCACTTCATGGCAGTCTACATCAAGACTCAATCTCTTAAATGGAAATACTCCGGAGGGTTCCAGGGGTGCACAGGAAACCTACTGTCATGCCAAAAATGTTGATGAAACAAATATTAGGTTTGTTTGTTTATTTTATTTTTTTTTGTTGAAGGGAGGAGGAAGAGATTTCCCTCACATCTGTGATGTTTTGTGGTGTTATTAACACCTATGTCTGTACAGCTAAGGAGTAAGGGAGTATTTAAGAAACAACCTAAATCCTTACACTCACTGGTGCATCGTAAACTTTGAGATAGGCGAGCCTGTGATTGGAAAGTTGAGGGTTTGAATCCCCATACCGGCACAAAACTTTGGGTGGGGAAGGCGAGGAGCCCACATCTGCCTCCACCCTCATAAGTTCCAATGTGAGCCCTTGAGCAAAGCGCTTACCTTCCAGCTGCACCCTGGGCAGCCCTAGATATCACCCCTCTGCTCCACGTGAGTGATGGGAAAAATGCAGAAAATGAAGTTCCTCACTGGGAATTAAAAGAGTATGATATAAACCTAGAAGTGTATGAACTGTTTAATTTCCTGATTGGCCTGTTAACAAATGTTCAGAGTTGTTGGACTTCTTATTGTGGAGCTGCTCAGGTAAAGATTCCTCCTGATTGTGTAGAATATTGTAGCGTTGCAGTGTAAAAAAGATTTATGGAAAATATTATTAATTTGCTTTATTATATTTTTTTAACCAAAGGGTTTCTAAAAATATTTCAAGTAATGTTTGTGAAACTAATTTTTTTTCTTTTTAGGTCACTTCCATGTTTTTGTTGGAGATTTAAGTCCTGAAATCACCACAGATGACATAAAAGCAGCATTTGCTCCATTTGGGAAAATATCGTAAGTGTATTCTACTGTTTTTTTTTGTCCTGTTTGTTTTTTTATTGTTAAAAAACAAAATAACAATACATCAGGACGGGTCCCATCAAAGATTCTTTTTGATTTTTAAAAAAATTGATTTAAACTTTACCGCTCACCAGAAAGTCGATTTCTGACTCACTATACTTCCAATGATGTTGAATTACAGAAAAACTTGGCGTTTACTCGTTTTAATGTAGATATCTGGATAATCCAGTTCTTCTTGTTAAAAATAATACACGATTGATTCAGCCTTGAGACAAAATAAAATGGTAACAGTTTAAAACTAATAAATTGTTTATGATTTTGTGTTCAGTCTTGAGTTTAATGTTAATAGCAGTTCTTATCACCACAGACGAAAATGTTTTTGGTAGTGTTTTAGTGTTTATATATGACGGTACTTAAGGGATTTGATGGTTTTGTTGGTGTTTGTATGCAGGGATTGTCGAGTGGTGAAAGACATGGCCACAGGTAAATCTAAAGGCTATGGCTTTGTCTCCTTTTTCAACAAATGGGTAAGTGTCTCGCCACTAACCATATAGACAGGAAAATGTTTCCAGACTGTAACTGTTGTCTTGCTTAGAAACGGGATTTACGATCATCTTCATTATAATTGATTATTAACTTTTGTTTGTTCTTTGTGTTTTTAGGATGCAGAGAATGCAATTCAGCAAATGGGAGGACAGTGGCTGGGAGGAAGGCAGATCAGAACCAACTGGGCCACAAGGAAGCCTGCTCCTAAAACTACTAATGAGCGTAAGTTTGCAGAGATTGATGGCTCTTAGTTTGAAGTCACAAATGCCAGTGCTTCAAATACTTTACAAAAAAAATTAGGACACCCCTTCAAGATGTTAATACATTATCAGTTGTTGCAAATCTATTTTATGTGCCATTTTTTAAAAATGTAAAACATTGTCAGTGGTCCTGAGAGGCTGCTGATTGTGTCCATCCACCAGTTGAGTAAATATTTGGAATGGCGAGACCTGCTGATCAGGTGGACTGAAACATTCAGCAGCCTGGGCACCATCGGCAGGAACACGGTCTATCCATGCTCAGCACACATACAGTTGTGTAATAGCACAGATGTTGTTCGGTTAAGAAAACACTGACAAACTAAACAGACAGTGTTTAATATTAGCTAATGTAGGGTTATTTCATCATTTAAGCTTTTAAAAAGATAAAAAACAAGCACTTCTTTGGCTAGCTATTAGCCAACCTTGAACAAAAACTTTTCACCATACCCCTTGCTCTTCGACTGATTTCATGTCCCGAAAAGGTACTGACTATGGATAACTATGTATTTAACAGAACATCACTTCTAAAATGGCTAAACTATCCCTTTAAGAAATGGGGTAAACAAATACATCTTTATTATGTATAAAGCTATAGAGTATATTTTAACATCTGTTTGTGTAACCTAAGCTTAAACTTCTTTTATAAAGTCAACCAAAAATACAATTTGTAGCAACATAGGACCATAGAGTCTGGATCAGTGTATAGATCGGTGACCTCTGCCCGATATCTGACCCAAGAATGACACCAGTATCAGAGGCTGCACTGAGACTGGATCAAAACAGTCCCAAATCTATGTGTCAGCAGCTGAAACTAGCTAATGATCACTGTAGTAATTTTCTAGTGCTGGAAACTACAGTTCCTTGCAAAAGTATTCACTCCCATGGTCCTTTTATGCTTTAATTGCTGTCATAAATCAATCATGATCACTATAAATTGGCTTTCTTTGAAAAACGTATATTAAAAAAACAAAACAGGAGGGAAAGCTAGGGGCGATATTTTAGCATCATTAAAATAATTTAAAATTACAACTGCATTGCTCAAATGAGATAATCCGTTTTTATGTTTGCTAATGCTTAATTGAAATTAGGAACCAATAAGTGATCTGATTTGACCCATGAAATACAACAAATATTAGTACATTTATAGGTCATTTAAACTGAGTGAACAGTAGAAAAATGAACAGCAAATCAAATGGTGACTTAAAAGACTGTATTAAGACAGTTTGAATTTGGACCAGAAAACAGGAAAAAGTATTTACTTTGTTTCTCTGTTTCTCTCTCTCTCTGGTCCCAGAAAATTTTGATAAACAGTTTTAAAAACAAATTGGAAAATGTTTTGTTCAGTTCGTGGTAATTGACCAATATAATGCCAGGGCTAACGCAATCTCTGTTCTTCTCGTTTATTAGCAACCAACACCAAGCAGCTGTCTTTCGATGAGGTGTTGAACCAGTCCAGCCCCAGTAACTGTACAGTTTACTGCGGAGGCGTTACAAATGGTCTAACAGGTGAAGCATAGTTTAACATCATGGTGCAATTTAAAAGCACTGTCAATAACATTAAAATCTCATTCATTTTTTTTTATTCACAGAGCAAATTATGAGACAAACCTTCTCACCTTTCGGGCAAATAATGGAAATCCGTGTTTTCCCAGAGAAAGGCTACTCGTTTGTGAGGTAAACAGACTTTCAGACCAGCCTCATGTCACAGAACGGACTGTATGAAGAGGACTTTGTTAGAGAGACATGACGTCTCTGTAGGGTAACTTGATTGAAGTCGGACTAATATCTCAGCTTGTGTCTTTTCTCAGGTTTAACTCCCACGAGGCAGCAGCTCATGCTATAGTTTCTGTCAACGGCACTTCCATAGAGGGCAATGTTGTGAAGTGTTACTGGGGCAAAGAAACCACAGACATGGTCCAGGGCCCCATACAGCAGGTACAAATGGCACAGGTACGAAGACTCTTTGTCTGCAGGTTGTTTTTGTTAATTTAAATAATTTATGTGATGTCAGTGCAGTGTCATAATCTGCTTCTTAAAATATTTATCTATACATCAGCAGAACACGTTGAGCTTTGCAGCACAGCCCTACAATCAGTGGGGTCAGTGGTACAGCAACACACAACAGATTGGTCAGTATGTCCCCAATGGATGGCAGGTCCCGAGCTATGGTGTCTACGGACAGACCTGGGATCAGCAGGGCTACAAGTAAGTGCAAAGGAGTGATTTTTTTTTTGTTTTTAAATTGGTGGGCTCCAGGTTTGTGGATGTCAGTGTTGTGTGACTACACTCAGACTTTAGATAAAATACCACATTTGACAGCATATATCTACATGCACATATAAAATGATTTTGATCAAACCCTTCAGATCTTTTACTGAGGGCACATTCCATACTGTACTACATGCCTTCATTGACTATACTCTATGGTTGCTTTTGCACTGCTGAGAGAAACATTGATCTGAAGCAAGATACATGTATTTTTTTTAATTCAGTTAAATAAATTTAAGTGTTTCATATTTGCATGTAATTCCAAAAAAGTTGGGACATGTTTACCACTGTGAATCATTCCCTCTTTTAACAATCCTTGGCTTCAACCAGCGATTCGTGCAACAGTGTTTTGCACAGCCGATCTTTGAGAAACATATTAGTTTTGTGAGCACAGCCTGCAAAACTGGATTGTAGTGATTGGATGTTCGAGATTTCTTTGATAAAATAATAAAATAACCATAAAGAATCCCCAAAAGGCCAATGCGTACTAGAAATTCTGAAAATTCGCAGACAGGCGTGTCAGAAACAAAACATAGTTTCTGTGTCACGGGCAGCAGCTCCAGAGGGGAGCACACATTTGCAAATCATGCAGGTACATGTTCAGTGGTAATTGTAGGCGACTGAAAAGAAATCTAAAAATCACTTTCCTACTGCATCGTACATTCCAGGTTGTTAAAACAAAACAAACCAAAAAATGTGACGTTAGAAGGAGGAGTAGGAGGAAAAACGAGCAGCTGCACCCACCTCCTCCTGCAAGACAAATGCAGTTAAATAAATAAAAAAATACCGCACGGTGAGAAGAATCTGGAAATCTTACCCTTTTACATGCTGATCAGTCCAGGTCCCACCGAGGGTTTAGCAACACCACAGTTACTGGATATCATACCTGATCCTGAGAACATTGACCTTCACTCAAACTCTGGAAGTTGTTGCAGCTGCAGTTTTCTCATGTGTCACTTTGCTAGAAAGTTTCATTCCAAGCTATTAAACACGCTGCACTGTGTTAAAGTAAACGTGTGTTAATGGGAGCAGCTGAAGATACCGACAGACACTGCAGCTCACACAGAATCAGTTTTATCCCCTTTAAGTTCAGTCGCTGAGGGGAAAAATGACTGTGTTGCAATCAGGGATAAAACCACAGAAGAAAAAAGCTTTTACTTTAGGATCCCTCTGTTCAGAAGCTGTATAAACTCTGTTGTGTGTGTTGATGTGACAGCACCAGATCAGATGTGTGTGAGTTACCACTGATATACTAAGATTATTTGTGTGCCACAATGTGAGAAATGTCCAGCTGAACATAATATGTATATCATCTATGAGTCAAAAAAATATCTCCAGCAGACACATCAACATCTAATCCATTCAGTGTAAACGGATTTGAACTGAAATTTTGTAGATTTATTTCTACATTTTATAATATATTTATTCTCATATGTGAATGTAACTCAGTCTAGTTTTAAATTTCGGTTTTGTACCCTTGTGGTGTAGTACATTTAAAAGGTGGGTGTAATTTGAATTTTTAGGCCATTTTCAAGCAGCCAGTCTAGCAAAATACAAACAGCCTTTATTAGAAACAATTACGGTAAATGGAAGAAAATTTATTTAGTTACCCCAAAAATGGTCCACTAGTTGTAGACTATCAGCCCAACCATGATGTTTGTTCATTATTAAAAGCTCTCTGCCAATCTGCCAATCCAAAAATTTACACCCACATTGGATGACCTTCATTAGACAAACATGCTTAAATTATCTCAGAGTGACTGAACCTGAACTCTTAAGTCTCCAAAACCCCTCCACCCACACAATTATTAGATGTTTAATAATGGTTTCACTGTTTGAAGACAACTTATGTAAGCGTTATTTAGTCGGAACCAGTAAATGGGTTAACTCTTTTCATTGAATGCGTCTACTGTCTGCATTTATTATTCACACTGAATGTTTTTTTTGTTTGTTTTTTTTCTGTTTTCTTGAAGTCATTTACATGCTGGAGCTGGATGGACGGGCGTGGGTGCTGTCAGTAACGGAGGCATGGTGGAGCCCGGGCAGGGGGTCAACGGGACGATGCTAACCAACCAAGCAGGCATGAGCACTACTGGCTACCACACCCACTGATCACAGTCTCCCTGTCTTAGCGTCCGAGGCCTCAAGGATGATACTCTGCTGGGGAAGGAGCGCATCAGATGTGCTCCGTCTGTCACGTCACAAAAGTACCCTGTTAGTGAAGCTGGAACATCATGTTAACAGCCCCAAGCCTCACCCACTGCCCAAACCTGCAAATTTAAAGAAAACTAGTCACCCTTTAACACACTTAAAGCTACTGCTAATGCACCTTGCATTATTGGGCCCATTTTGTACTGTTTGGTGTGTTACTGGCCAAATGTAAATTATACAGTGTGTAAAGATAATTCTAGCACAGGAAATTTAATCTAAAATGAAACAAATGCTCAATGAATTAAAACATCAGCTTTTTTTGTTTATTTGTTTTCAGCCCCTGAAAGCCAAAGAGCAAGGGTAGAATTTTATATCAATATTTAACAATCACACAGGGCCATGAGGCATTTATCTCTGCCACAGAAAGCACTCTGTAGTCCACAGTATTGGAACACAGCCACAAGACGTGTAACGACAAAGGTTTTTATTTTCTCTCCGATGGAGCCTGTCGATCTTACTGTTGCTGTCCACTGGTTGCTATAGCGACACGAGTCCGAGCGAGTTCTCAGGGTGTTGTCAAGTAATTCTGTGAAACGTAAATGCTAGCAGGTTGAGGGAAAGTGGGTACAACCAAACAATTAGATGTCAGTGCTCCTTCATCTCTCGGACTGGACTGAACGGACGAAGAATCCCATCTGTGGATAAGAAGTGTGTGTGTGTGTGTGTGTGTGTGTGTGTGTATGTGCGCGAGCTAGCGTGTGCTTATGTGTGTGCATGAACTCTGATGCTTTTACTCACCAAGACAATGTCCTGGCCATCTTCCCCTGACTCCAGAAGGACTATGCCATTATTAATTTGTTTTTGCTACAAATATGATAGAGAAAGATGCTTTCTTTCTTTTCTTTTTTTTTGGAGCAATTTAAAAATGCTGACATTGTATAAAGAACTTTTGCCTTTTGTGTTTAATTTCAATTCTGAAGGAAAAAAAAAGAGAGATGACACCATCAAATCATGTGACATGCGAGATCTTATGTTTGCTCAGACAACATTAAGTGGCTGTCAACTTTATTTTTTAAATTAGTATATCTAAAATAAAACAATTGCAGGGATTACTGCCACTCTAGCTTACTTACAGGCAGACAAATATTGCACAAATTCTTAGTTGTCTTTTCACAAAATTTGAAATACTAGAAATTATTTTGTTTTTTTTTTTTGCATTCCACTTTATTTGTGATTTTGTTTTGGAAGCCTGTTTTATGTAAATAGCCAAAACATTCTGTTGAATTGTACTAAACCTGTATAAAGACATGTTCATTAAGAAACACATGCTTGCTCCTGGTTGGGAAACCTGATTTCAGGCAGACGGCTGTTTGACAGTAGCGTCCCTGTTCAGTGATGGGTCGAAGCAGAGCAACATCTCATTCTTTCAGCCTGTTGGAGAACAAGCAGCATTGCTATGTAATGCAGAAGTCTTTAGGTCGAGCAGAAATCATAATTTATTGTTTTACTCCAACATAGTGGTTTTTCTTTTTTAGCTTTAGAAAACTCCTCATAGAGTTCAGACTTTCACAGTGTCTCTACAGACAATTTAGTGAGAAAATCCATTGTGTTGCCTTATCAGGAGAGTTACTTTTAATTTAACCAAAAACCATCTGAGAGTAGGCAGTGCCTATGAATGTTTTCAGCCTACAGTCTGGCACAAGACGTTCTGTTTATGCGTGAGTAACCTGTTTTTTTTTTTTTTTTTTTTTTTTTTTTCTTTGTCCCATTAAAACGCTGATGTTTATTACAGCCCACACTGACACTGTTTGCATCTCATCTTTGAAACCAGATGGATCTGAAGAATCAGAGAAGAGTCTGGTGTTCTTTGTAATTCACAGCAGGTTACTATGGAGGTAGAAGTCTTATTGTCCACTTAATAAATTATTTTAATCAACCATAAATTAGTTAAAGGGCCATTATAAGTGAACCTGGATCACAGTGGCTTGTAAAAGGATCCATCCTTCTTGACATGTTTTTATTTTGTTGCCTTTCAATCTGGAATTTAAATGGATGTTTATTAGTAATAATTCTTCAAAAAATACTCAATTAATGACTCAATTAAAATGGAGGGAAAACTTGTATAAATCTGAGAAGTGGGGTGTGCATGTATATTCATCCCCTTTACTTTGAATCCCCACCCATTCCCTTCAGAAGGCACATAATTCGATTGCTCACAGCTGAGTTTTATTTAACCAAGTGTTTAGGTGATCTAAACCTGTTGAAATGGTTTACTCCTGTTGTAACAACCTCCAGAATCGACACCAGTGCAACACTCCTAAGTAGTGAGGTCTACCATCAAGCAAGAGATGACATGAAGACCAAGGAACTCTCCACGCTTCTCAGAGACAAAGGTGTGAAGTACAGATCAGGAATGGAGTTAAACAAATCCCAAACTCTGAACATTCCACAGAGCTCCATTAAACCCATTATTAGGAAATGGAAAGATGATGTCACCACAGACATCTGCCAAAAGAGGGTCGTCCACCAAAGCTCAGTGGGTAAGGAGGGTGTTAACCAGAGAAAATAACCCTCATGGATCTGTGCAACTCTTCTGCAGAGATGGAAGGATCTGTCCATAGGACTGCTAGAAGCTGCTCAGAGCTGAACTTCTTGGAAGAGTGGCAGGAAAAAAAGACTGCTTAAAGTAAAAGAGTTGGAACCTTTGGAGTTTTTTCTCCAAATGTGAAAGAAGGTGCTGTGGTCAGATGAACCCCAACTATTAGGCCGTCAAAGACCACCCTGTCTGAGGCAAATCCACAGTCTCTAATGCTGAAAATCCCATCCCCACAGTGAGGCATGATGGTGGCAGCATCATAATGTTGAGCTGTTTAGGAAACTGGTCAGTCAAACAAAAAATGGATGGAGCAAAACACAGAGAAATTCTTTAGAGGAACTCAGAGAAAAATACTGAGAGAAAACTGAGTCTTCCAGAGCTTTGAAAGTGGAACAGAAGTCCACCTTCCAGCAGAACAATGAGCCTAAACACTGCTAAAGCAACGCACCACTGGTTTAAGGAGAACCACTTCACGGATGATCCAGTCATGACATGACCTTCACTAGATTCATAAGCACAACTTTGTGAATTACTGAAATAAACAATATTTTGGTTGGCAAAAAAGTTTACATGTAAAATTTTTTCATGACTATTTATTGTGAAAAAAACTCTCCCCACATTAACCTTTTACACAAGTAAGAAATACTGAAGACTAAGGTCAAATTATACGAGACAGATAAATTTGTACCTTTCGTTAGAGAAATAAAAACTCACAAAAGTGACTGAAATAATTTGAAAGTGGCAAAAGTAACAATAATTAAAATAAAAAAAAACAACTAATAAAAATCAGTCACAGCTTTTGAATTGTGGTTCAACATAGTTATTAATAATAATAATAAAACTGGAAAGCATGGTACCCCAGAGAAGACTGAAAGTAATTTGCCCACATAGACATGTTAATCAGCATCACTGGTGTCTTCAGTTGTGGAGTAAGTCTGTTTAAAGACTAAAAAGTAGTCACAGTGCAGTTTGGTATCATGGTGTGTACCACACTGAACATGTAACAGTAGCACAGAAAACTGAGGACAGTTGTCTAAGGAGCTTAGAAAGAAAATTATTTAAAAATATGAAAAAAATTTAAAGACTATAAGACCATCTCCAAGCAGCTGGATGTTTTTATATCTTTGTAAACATTAGAAATGAAGAAACCAGCTGATGTATCTCGATTTTTCGAAGCTGACGCGTCTCAACATCTTTGCTTTAGCCCCGCCTTGTATCAACTACATCTCCCATCATTCAACACTCCACACGGGCCCGCCCCGATTTTTTTTTGCCACGTGATCGTCAGCGTCCAATGGAGAGTGTCGTTACAGGCGCAATGCGGGTATCTGGATGTAAGGAAGAATGGCGACGGTCGAGAGGGTTCAGGAGGCCAGAGTGAAGCCGAATTGGACCAAACAGAAGCGGATTATTGGTAGTTTGAACATTTGTTTTGAAAATATTCATAGAACTGTGTGTGCAATGTATGGTGTGTTTACAACCAGGGCTGTGTTGGATTTAAACTCGCGTTTGTTACATTTGAAGTACTTAGAAACACTTGAACTCATAGGTGTGTGCTAACAATATTTTTAAAATAGGTTTATGTTAAAGCACGATTTCAACTGAAAGAGCTTTAAAGGGTCTTTCAGATTATGTCTAAGTTAAAAAATAGGGAAGTTGTAGCGTTTTAAAATAAAAATGGGGAATAGTTAATGTCCTCAATGCCCACTGAACCAAAAAAAAATGGTCACAAAAATTGTCCTTGCCATAAAACTTTAAACAAATGTTCTTTAATAAATGTTCAAAAGCTTTTTCAGTGGTTAGAATAATATTAATCACTTATTTTTAAATTTAATAATAACTAGTAATAAACCTTTATTCTTCCCATAGATTGAGTTTTTTAATGCAGAATATTATATTGTCAAATACCATTTCAACATTTTGCTCGTGGGAAAAAAGTATGTTCTGACAAATCAAATTGGTAGATTTTTTGATTATAGTTACGTGTAAACAAAAACTAATAGTCTGTTGAGTTAAAAAACCTTTTCACCTTCAGCTATCTCTGAAATAGGAAGTAAACAACTAGCTGATAAATGGCCTTCTGGGTACTTGTCCTGTATGTGATCATTACAGATTCTTATTATTCCAAGAAAAACTTTTTAAAATTTCATTTCTTTTAAGGAATGGTCCTGCCAGATAGGAAATTTGCCATAATTGCAGCTGAGAGTAACATAACTAGAAATGGTGTCCTTTTAACTCAAGTTCTAGTTGGTACAATAAAAAGTGTGGTATACATTAAAGCTTTCTTTTCCTTTTTTATCAAGGCTTGAATCCCTTCAATTCCTGAAGTTGTTATTGTTGAGCCCCAGAATGGATGGTGAAGTAACCCCATCTGGAATCATTTCACCCCCTTCTCCTCAAACTTCGACCAGTCAGTCCAATGTGTCTGCAAAGCAGAGAGAAAACAAAAAGCCCATGACCACAACTCCTGCCTTCCTCTCCAACCTGGGGAGGGCCACTCTTCGGGGCATTCGCAGGTGTCCTCAGTGTGGCATCTACAATGGCACCCGTGGGCTGAGCTGCAAGAACAAGGCCTGTGGGGTGTCCCTCAGAAATGCCTCATCGGCGGATAGAAGCAGTAAGAAGTGTGCGGTGGATGTGGTGAAGGTGATAACAGACGGGGAGGGTGTGTGTGCAAAGGAGCAGGAGGGAGGGGGGGTCCTGGATGGTGGCTCGGGTGGAGGAGCTCAGGTGTTTTCAGTGTGTCACAGAGGGAGACCGGCTGCAGCTACACAATGGGGCTTTGTTGAGCTGGTCCCCACAGATACCGCCATAGCAACTGGGGATGGGGCCACCTTGCTCACTCGCATCAACCTCGGCCGCTGCTTTCTACCCTCTTGCAGACAGGGTCAGAGGTCAAATCAGTCAGACTCAGCCGCAGCCAAACCGTCATTTGACAGCCTCTGCATCCACATCAAGCAAGCTATAGAGTGTCAGAGCAGCACAACGCCTCTGACTTTGAAAAGCTCTGTGTTGGAGGGTTTACAGGTTTCCATTCAAGCCAGAGAGGAGCTGTGGAGGCTGGCCACGCAGTCCCCCGGGCCCCTCGTGCAGCGGGTTTCCAAAGACACTATGGTGGTAAAGTGCCATACAGATTCCCACCATCCTCTGGGCCTGCTCCATCTTACTGTTGGTGCAGGCGGACTGTCGGAGACTCAGAAGAGCGAGAGGAGTGTGTTTCACTGCTCCTGCCAGAATAACTCAAGAAGAAATAAACCTGGCGTGGATGGAGCAGGTGGACCCATTGGTTCCAACCCTCCTCCATATTTGGTCTCGTTCCAGCCTTGCCTTCACTTCTACGCCTGTGTGTGCGCCTTCACAAGCAATGAGAAGCTGGCCTCAGAGTTCGCAGCTTTCATCAACTACACTTCCAGTGGTAAAGTAACCAGTTTGATTGTTTCAAACTAATTTTAAAGATACGGACTGCAAAATAGGATCACATTTGAGCTAAAGTGATCTTGATACATTTTAACTCTGTTTCTATCATGTAAAGGTACATTTATGATGACCACAGCTAAGCAAAACACATTTTCAGAATTTTATTTAAAGTATTCTCCCTCACAAAACATGTTGAATAAACAATATACAGTATTATGAATGGAACAAAAACAAAAAATTTAACAATTATTCAAATAAATGACATATCATAGAAAAATGTTAACCAAAAAAACAAAAAACAACTACTACTTCGAATGTTTCTATAAATGAAAAAAGCAAAACGAATGGCCAAGTATTCCTTGCAGGAATGCATATTGCCTACTGGTTTTAATGGCAGAGTTTTAAACTAAGATGATTATTTGCTAAAAAATTGCAAAAGTTGCAGCCATTTTGGTCAAACCGTAGAAAAAACTTTCACAAAATCTGTAAAATTGACTGAGTGAAGCCATTTTTGTGTTTGCTAATGCTGATTAGCTGTGGTGGCCATCTTGAATTGGGTTGACTCCAAAAGTTTGTCTAATGATTACTTTTTGAGACTTTCATCAAAATCTGTATAGTTGTTCATGAGATATTTTGCTAACATGACAGACAAACACACACATGCATACACACACAGAAACTGAGAAAAATTATATTGACTGCTTTTAGGTTTTTGGTTGCGGGCGTTTAAAAAAATATGTTTCTTTTTTAGGCAGATGTATGTTTTTATTTATATGTTGAAGCAGCAGACATTTTCTCATGCCATCTGTTATCTGTTTCTGTTTTCCTCCCCTCAGGTGTGCAGCAGAATGCTCTCAGTGGAGTATCTGTCGATGAGAAACCTCTGCAGCAGGCTGAACTCATGAACTCTCATCATAAAGCCAAGAAGCACCGCTCGGGTGAAGCTGCATCTGGTGGTTTCTTCATGAGTACCTTAAAACATTACGCTCAAAAGATCTTTCTCTGATAAACGTTGGTCTCACTCTTCCACTGTGCTGCTTTCTCTTTCTAAGCTGTTCTTTAACTTTGTGCCTCTGCCTCTCAGCGGCCTCTCTCCCTATGATGGGGAAAGATGGGGCGCTGGCCTCCAGCCCAAGGAAAGCCACTCAGAGGAAAACTGGTGGGCTGAAGGCTGCAGGTGCTGCCTGTCTCACCACTGAACCTTTTCACCTTTCTGCTTTCTACCTGTTTCAGTTTTTAACAATTGCTTTGGCATAATGCTGGAAACTGAGCCCCCTTTTTTTCAAAACACTTCACATAATTAGCAGAACACCCCAGATCATTAGCAAAATGAAACACCTTTGTCTTTTGTTGCTGTATCAAACACACATTATTCAGATTATCTGATTCTTTTTTTCTCTTTTTTTAAAACATTTACACACTGATATGCAGTGATGTAACATAATATTGAAGTATTTATTATAAAGTACATTATGTGTGTAATATTTGGCATTTCCTTAACTTTCATATTGGCCAAGTTTTTAAATTTCTGTTTTACAAGAACAGCATAATAGAATGTCTTAAATTATTTTATGGCTTTTGGTTTTAGTGTGCCACCCCAGGAGTTTCAGAAGCTCCCATATCTCTGTTAAAACATTTCTGGAGGCGTCACTGCTAATATGCTAAACCTGAAACACTGGTAGCACTTTTACTTTCTTCCTGATCAGTTTAAGTGAGGTTTACAGAAAAAGTACAAAGAAGAATTCCCAGAGCAGCACCACACAAGACCATTGCTGCAGACTGATGAAAAATATTGATTGTATTTATTACCACATTCTCAAGTTTTGAATCTGGCATCATCTTTTCACCTAGCTGGATCTGGCCATAAGATTTCATCAGCATCACAGGATATGTCCTCATTGCAAAGCAAAGTGGGATTGTTTGTCCAATCCATCCCTGCATAGATGCTGCATCAGCATAAAGCTTAAACCTGACTAGTGTGTTTGAAGTTAAGCACACACCTGGTGGGTGTTTAACTAGTTGGTTCACAGGTGTGGTAATTTGAAAAGCCAGCGCTTTGAAATAACAAGAAGTGACATTATGACATCCATCCATTTTCTTTTACACGCTTCTCCTTTCTGCGTCGCAGGGAGCTGGTGCCTATCTCCAGCAGTCACTATGTGAGAGTCGGGGGACACCCTGGCACAGGTCGCAAGTCCATCACAGGGACACATACAAACAACCATTCACACTCTCACTTAGGGACAATTTAAGAGTTACAAATTAACCTAACATGTATGTTTTTAGTCCCCGAGAGTAAACTGGAGTACCTGGAGTAAACCCATGTGAACACATGGAGAACATGCAAACTCCACCCAGTAAGACCCCAGGTCAGGAAGTGACCCTGCAACCTTCTTGCTATACCACTGTCCACTGTTCCACCATACATTAAGATATATTTTTGTCTAAAGTAGATAAATGTGTTTAGTGTTTTGCAAAAAGTGTGGGGCTGACATTGTGCTTCTAGATGTGCAAATCTGAGCTGTTTTTTCGGTTCTTGAGTGAAAAGTTTTGCTAACAGGAAAAATAAATATATGAAAGCAGTTGCTAAAACAACTAAAGACGCTTACATCATCTAAGACGTGTTCTTCATCCCTCCTCTGTCTAATCCTGCAGCACTAATCCTGCTGCAGAGCAGACACACTGTGGCATGTTTTACAATTAATATTAATAATTATAATAATAATAATTAGTTGCTGACAAATTATTTACAGGCCTCTTAATGAAACCTGACAGGCTAATTTAAAAGGTAAATATCTGAGTTTGATCCTCTAATCCACGTGTGTTTTTTTCTCAGTGAGTGTTCAGGTTGTGGATGAGCGCACAGTGACGATGGGCTTCTATCAGTGGTTGGCCGGTGTGACTGAGAGGATCCATCAGACGATGCACTACCAGTTTGATGGTAAATCCATGAAAACTGAAGTCTGTTTAAAAGGGGAACTGTAATTCCATCATTTCTTGACATGAGAGAGTTTTAGTTTCAAACTCTGGCATCAATGGAGAGATTCCTTCATGAAATGCTAGGTCTTTAATTAATAAATAAACTGAGTTCTAAACAAATTGGAGATAAACAATCATTTCAGTGATGTGTACGTTTCAGAGCCAACCAAGTTACTATCAGAACTTTAGTGCTTCAAAACTTACAGCCATTTTCCATCAATAGCAGCTAATATGCTATTTTCATCCATTTATGACTACTGTTTCTTATTCTAACTTCGCTCGGTGTTTCACTATGGGAATCGCCTCAGCATGACCAATTACGGAAGCTCCAATGACATCACGTCTGTCTGCGACAGACAGGTTGAGCCGTGACTGTGGCTCCACCCACCATTCAATATCACGGCCAACCTACCCCTCTCAACTCATTCTCGCTTTCTTCCCGTGAGATCTACATCTAAGCTCCCTCAGTGCACCCAGGCTAGCTTAGCTCTGCTCAACGGTTCGTAGGCGCTCCGTAACAAGACGCCGCTGAACGCAGCACTAGGATTGGCTTGGAGTGTGCTGGGTAAGTGCTTCGTAAGAAGCATTTTGAAACTATTCAAGTGTTAAGGCAGCTAACGCGTAAAGGTAGGTTGCTTACTCGGTTTTAATTAACAGAGTAGCTAACGTTTGGGGTGGCTAAGCTAACGCGTAAAGGCGGGCTTGGTAACTGCTTAGCGGTACATCGTTAGCATTAACAGTCGGTGAAGTTCAGCTAACGTGTCGCGGCGAGCGAACTTTATCCTCGGTGTTATAGCTAACGTGTCAAGACGAGCTATAGCAAGCTATCGGCATGGCTACGGCTCCCACTCCCGCCAAAGGGTCGGAACCGAAGGCTAAAGATGCTGCACCCCGCCTGTGCCCAGCGTCATGCAGGGCCTCCATTTCGGGCAGGGACCCACACCCGATGTGCATCGCCTGCATGGGCGCTAAACACACTCAGGCATCGCTGGCTGACCCTCATGGGTGCCAGCATTGCTCGTCGATGCCGGAAAAAATCCTGGAAATGCGGCTAAGAGTAACCGTAGCTAACAGCCAGGACCCCTGTCTCTTTTCACCAGCAGCTGTTACGGCGGGTGAAAACCATCAATCGCTAGCCTCTAAGAGCTGGGCGGACATAATGGAGGAGGAGTCCCCGCCCATGCCCCCTCTGTTTGAGGGTCTCATGGAGAGCGGGGAACTCGAGACGGGCATCGAGGAAACGGACGGTGACGCAAACTCCGACCTCCTCGAACTGGAAGACGAGGAAGATGACGTCTTCCCGGCTCAACCGTCCAGGCCGCCCAGCGGAGCCGAAATCGCCTCCCTTTTGGACAGCGACCTGTACAATGTGTGCAAACGGGCTGCTTTAAAGCTGAACATCCCCTGGCCAGCAGCCCAGGATGCAGGCGATACAGAACGTGACTTGTATGATGGCAAAAGACTTCCACCAGTCTTACCATCAACAAAACAGCTTTTACCAGCTGTCCCAGCCTGCATGAAAGAAGTGAGCCGTTTCTGGTCTAGCCCATATAAGAGCAAGCTCCCCACCAAGGGCTTCTCTAAGCTAGAGATACAAGGCATGGGTGAGTTGGGGCTGGCCGAACCCCCAACTGTGGAGCCTTCAGTGGCTTACCATCTTCACCCTAACCGCAGATCCGTGTCAGCATCCTCAAGCATCTCGCTTCCAGGTAAAATAGATCGCCTCACCGCATCTATTTACCAGCGAATGTACAGGTATGCTGCACAGTCAGTGTGCTCGCTTAATGCAGTTACACTATTGTCTGCCTACCAAGGTGAAATCTTGGAGGAGATGGGTCGTCAGCTGGACTCGGGGACACCAAACCCCACCCTTTGGGATGAGATTTGTGCGGTGAACGATCTTATCCTGCGCTCCTCCAGAGGTGCGGTTCAAGGTTGTGGTCGTGTCATGGGACTGGCAGTCTCAGGGGAGAGGGCCCTCTGGCTGAACCTGTCAGGCCTGAGTGACACCCAAAAAGCTGAGATCATGGATTCAACCTATGATCCATCAAAGGGTCTTTTTGGCCCCTCCCTGGAGAAAATGAAGCCCCCCACAAAAAAAGAAGAAAATATCAAAAATAAATCCATGTCACCCCCCTCTGTACCCAGCAGAGGGAGCTGGCGCTCTTGGCATGAGAGCAGAGGCCAGCAGTACAGAGGTGGTGACGTCACTCAACATGGCCGGCCGGCTCTCTGCTCAAGCAGAGGAGTGGCGCGCATATGCAGTCTCCCCGTGGGTTTTGGCCACAATTTCCAGGGGTTACAGACTGCAGTTCGCTGTGAAACCTCCGAGGTTCAGCGGAGTGCTTGTTTCGGTGGCCAACGGGGATTCGGGGCATGTCCTGGAGGACGAGATCTCATCCCTGTTAGCTAAACAAGCAATCAGAGTGGTACCGGAAGAAGAAGTTCGTCAAGGCTTCTACTCACGCTATTTTCTCATTCCAAAGAAAGACGGCGTGTCATTACGACCCATACTGGCACGGTATCATCCAGGGTTACCCTGACAACAGATGCGTCCATGACTGGTTGGGGTGCAACCATGATGGGCAGAGCTGTGAACGATATATGGTCGGGAAAAATGGCGCGGCTCCACATCAACATGCTGTAACTACACGCTGTATTCCTAGCTTTGAAGCATTTCATGCCGTTGAGGGTTGGCCACAGTGGTGGCGTATATCAACCGTCAGGGCGAGACCCGATCAATTCAACTACACAAACTGGCCAGAGAAATACTCATATGGAGCAGCACCAGATTTCTATCTGTGCATGTACCAGGAATTCTGAACAGAGGGGCCGATCTGTTATCCAGAGGCACCCCTCTTTTCGGAGATTGGGAGCTGCACCCTCAAGTGGCGGAGCAGATCTGGCAGAGATACGGCCGGGCTGCCGTAGATCTCTTCGCCTCAAGGGAAAACGCTCATTGCCCACTGTTTTTCTCCCTCTCGGACCGAGACGCACCACTGGGCGTGGACGCGCTGGCTCACACATGGCAGAATGTGTTGCTCTATGTGTTCCCCCCTCTGAGTCTGATATCCCCAACTCTAGTCAGAGTGAGGGAGCAGGGCCTGTCTTTAATTGTGGTGGCCCCGTGGTGGCCATCAAAGACCTGGGTGGCAGAAATAATTCAGGTTCTGTCAGCACAACCATGGCCCCTTCCCAATCGCAGGGACCTTCTGTCTCAAGCTCAGGGGAAGATTTATCATCCACATCCAGATCGTCTGGCTCTCTGGGCCTGGCCCATGAAAGGTGGAACCCAAATGTGGCTGGTCTCCCGCCAGAGGTCATTGACACCATCCAGAATTCAAGGGCTCCTTCAACTCGCTCTCTTTATAATAGTAAATGGCGAGTTTTTGAGGAATGGTGTGTGGAGAGACAGGCTATCCCTTTTCAGTGTTCAGTGGTGGAGGTCCTCTGCTTTCTGCAGAGCTTGTTGGAAAGGGGCAAGGCCTTTTCAACTATTAAGGTTTATTTGGCTGCAATCTCAGCTTGTCATGTGGGATTTGGTGATAAACCTGTGGGGCAGCACCCGTTGGTGTGCCGTTTCATGAAGGGGGCTCGACGTAAACTGCCCACCTCCAGGCCTTTTGTGCCATTATGCGACCTGACTCTGGTACTAGAGGCCCTTTGTCATCATCCTTTTGAGCCGTTGGAGGGTATTGGTATGAAATTCCTCACATTGAAAACTGCACTGCTCTTAGCTTTAACTACTGCTAAGAGAGTGGGTGGGTTACACGCACTGTCCGTCAGTCCTACTTGCCTACAGTGGGCGCCGGGGCTCTCCAAAGTGTGTTTGAGACCTAACCCTGCTTTTGTGCCTAAGGTGATGGAAACATCATACAGGTGTTCAATGGTGGAACTGCCGGCGTTCCATCCACCTCCTTTCTCTTCAGCAGAAGAGGAGAGGCTTAATTACTTATGTCCAGTGAGAACTTTGAGGGCTTATGTTGACAGGACAGCTGGTTTCAGAAGAGCTGATCACCTGTTTGTGTCTTGGGCCACTTCTCATAAGGGCAAACCTATTTCCTGCCAGAGGTTAGCGCACTGGATCGTGGAAGCTATATCTTTGGCATATAGCTGCAAGGGGTCAAAGCCCCCTGATGGGCTCAGGGCCCATTCTACCAGGAGCATAGCCACTTCTTGGGCTTTGTTCCGGGGTGTGTCTGTCCAGGACA
>NC_051443.1:4164049-4173712 GCF_001649575.2 Kryptolebias marmoratus
CGTTGGGTTACTTAATGTAATCCCTGGTTCTTTGATAACAGAGTGAGGTGTTTCACCAGCACGTCCCTTCTTGCATGAGCACGGAAAGAAACCAGCTTAGAATGAGTTGAGAGGGGTAGGTTGGCCGTGATATTGGATGGTGGGTGGAGCCACGGTCACACCTCAACCTGTCTGTCGCAGACAGACGTGATGTCATTGGAGCTTCCGTAGTTGGTCACGCTGAGGCGATTCCCATAGTGAAACACCTCACTCTGTTATCAAAGAACCAGGGATTACGTTAAGTAACCCAACGTTTTTTATTGTTATAATCACAGTAAAACTATGCCATTAGCATTCATTTTAAAATTTAATTTGGTAGCTAGAGATCATTTTAAAGCCCCCTTTGTTGGTGTTTTATGACCCAGAGTTGGGTCTCAAGCACAGCTTTTTTTAAATGTTTAAATCTCTGATCCTGTTGTAGTTGAGGTATTAAACCACCAGGTGGCAGTGTTAACAAGCAATTTTTTAAATTTGAAGTTTGTGCTTGTCACAAAGGTCTTCAACCTGTGGCCCTGGAGCCTCATGTGGCTACTCAGCCTCTCTGATGTGGCTTGCTGTAATTTTGACCAGAAATAACAAGAACCTGGAAATGTTTTTTTTTGTTAGTTTTTTTTTTAAATGACATTAGGAAAAGGTGCTTTTAGCAATTTTCTGGTCCAATCTTATGCAGTTTGTGCATAGGATTTCTATAACAAAATGACACTAATATTACAAGTAGGGTGGGCTGCCTTTGTGAGCTTTATTTTTTTAACAGATTGGCAGACATGTCAATAATTATAAATCCATTGTTTAGACAATCTTGTGTCATTTAAGTACCAGAATTAGCTAAAATAGCTAAAGTTTTCACTAACATGTCTTTTAAAATGCAGTGATCAATTTTACTGTTGAGCTTGTGCGTTGTTAGCTCGCTCCCTACTTTGCTTAGTCAAACCTCTGACATACAGTTGGATTTCACTCCACAAGAAAATTAATGTTTTTCAACGTATTTGTCAAACTTCTACAGATATTGGAAATGACTTAATTTAAAGGATCAAAACATGATGTTGGAGTAACATACAGCAACTTATTGAAACAAAATTACAAAGAAAAACCCATGTACAATATGTTGAACACTTTAAGAAAGAAAAAAAAGGTTTGGCCATTTGAGGACTTCAAGTTATAAATAACCACCAACCTGGTGTATTTTTTTATGTTTGCTCTTTTTAAGATATTATGAATGCAACCAAATCCTTTATTCATCCCTGAGTGAGCTTCTTATTAAGATTTCTCATTTTCCACTAATCTGGGAAGGATGGAAATATCTCTGCATAGTTATAAGGAGAGAAAGACTCAGTTTCTTCTTTAGAACTAAATATTTTGTTTCTTTGTTTCTGCGTAACACAAATAAAAAAACTCACCATGTGACATAAAATGTAATCTGTTTGTGTGTGTGTGTGTGAATATGTATATATAGATAAAGAGAAACTTCATAAATCGTTTTATTTTTTTGTCAAGTTGATCTCATGGCTCTACAGTTGGAGGTGGTAACAAAATGGCTTTTAATCATGAAGGTTGCAGACTCCTGACTTAACAAAACATGTCTTTATAGTTTTCAAACTGATCATAAAGACACTGAGAATATTTATCCAAACATGTAAAGATTTTTGCTTTGATTACAGAAGAGTATACCATAATATAAACCATATATTTTTTTTCTGAGGAAGTTCTGGCTTTAATTAACTGTTTTGCATAATAAAAGTTTTTTTTTTCCTCACCAGGAAAACAGTCTTTAGTTTATCACATCCCCCAGGAGTTCTTCAATGCTCTGCAGCAGCGTCTGTCTCTAGGATCGAAGAAGAGAAGACTGCCTAATTTCACAACAGGTGAAAATACTCAATAATTGTTACTGGATTTTAATTTTGTACTTGTTTTCCCACTCATTCACCTGGTAAACTTGAGTTACAAGGTAATGGCTTCTACAATAGTTTATTTTTATGTTACACTCTGAAGCATACCATGGCCATTTCTTATAAAGTATTTGACAAATGCAACAAAAAGAGCGAGAAAACGGCAAATATAAATCAAATAAAGTTCCCTTGTAATTTATTAGTCATCATTTTTAAAGCTCTTACTCTATTTCCTTTGGACTTTTGCTAAATATGTCAAGTTTTACTTGATATGAAACATTTCATTTAGATAAGAGAAGAAAGTAGATCCCGCTTAGGTATGTGAACAAATACTTCTTTCTTTGTGTCTGTGTTTGTGAATTTCAGCCTTTGTAAGGAATGACGGTCTTCCTCTGGGCTCCTTCTCCAAGTACACCTGGCATATCACCAATCTGCTGCACGTCAAACGTATTTTTGACACTCCAGAGGTAAACACTCACATTAAAGGGGTGATTTCTGGTGGGTGGGTCAGGGAGGGACGCTTAAAGGTACCTAGTAGCTGCTGATGACCACAAAACTATTTTCATAGTCTTTCAGTTGCAGGAAGCAGGAAAAAAAAACAGAATATGTGTTGAAGGAAATCAGGATATAATATGAAGGATCTGGTCTTGACCAGCTTTTAAATAATTAAAACCTAATTTATGTATTGAGTAACTTTATTGGTTATCACTCAGAATTTTCTATTCAAAACTGACATTGAAAGGGTTTTTTTCTAAGATAAAACTTAAATTGGGTTTCTTTAAGAGGATTAAACCCTAATTTTCACTTCAGGTAAGGAAACCTTTAATTCTTGCACCTTTTTGCTTTTATTAGATTACTGTGATCTACTTTTTATGAAAGCACCTGGACAGTACCCTCTTGGATACTGTCTACCATTTATTACAGGCTGTGGAAATCCTGTAACATCACTGTTCTCTATATGTTGCTGCTCCATGCCCGCCCTTGTCTGTCCACAGACTTTTCCTTTTTTTTTTACAGATCTTTGCTTGGGCTGGTATCTTCTTATCTGTGTGTTGATGTGTGTAAATACCACAACCTGTGCTGGACCTGAAAGCTGAAGCCAGAACAGGGCCAACCCTCCTTGCTGGCTGGCATCAGTACAAGTTTTAAGTCCTGCCTCTCTATCCAAACAAACAGAACTTTGCACTTAGTAAAATAAATAAAAAATTACACCTCAAATTATTTGTTTTGAGGTGCTGACACTTGTTGATTCACAAAGTTCTTCCCCTGCTGCTGTATGTTTAAATATTTGTGTTTATAGACATGTTCCGTCATCATTAGTTACTTCATGCTTAAAAGACAGCTCATGTGACATTACGATTGTGATAAACTGGCTCCTGCTGGCTTTAACTCTAACAACAAGAGAAGGCGAGGATATTTGGTCTATTATTTTATTATTTTATACCTGGGCTGGCAAAATGAGCCCACGCTGCAGTGCAAAATAACTGAAAATTCTGATCTCTGTTGTAATTGAGATTTGTGTGAAAATTAGTTCATAAAGCCACCATCTAGCGTTCTCAATAAATAAGATCGCACATAATATTCCTAATACCAGCTCCCCGCGACCCGGAATGGAGAGGCGGTTAAAGAAAATGGATGGATGCATGGATAATATTCCAAATCAACCTTTAATCCAAAATTTTCTTACAGCTATGTCTTCAGAAATATTCCTTTTAATCCTAATCCTTTTATTTTCTTTGAAATTGACCATTTTTTCCGGCCAGTTGCTGTAGCAACAGGATATCCTTTTTTATAGTGTTTGATGTCATTGTGTAGCATCTGTTTTCCCATTTTAAATATACAGCTGGATTTTCTGATCATGTCACTCCAGACCAATGAAAATTAAGTTTTCAAACTGGCACTCATAAACAAAACTAGCTTGTTGCCAGGCCAGGTGATAATTTGCCAAATTTCATCAAACTATGTATCATTTTGAAGCTTTTGAGATGGACAATTTGAAAATAATAATAACTCAATGTTGAAAAATTCTTCATTGTGACTCATTTTGTCAGCACAGGTCCCAAATACAATATCTCTGTGGTATGTCCCCAGATTCAGAACAGAATTAGGAAAAAAGGCTTTTAAATGAGCTGTCCAGTTTTCTGAAATAATATTCAAAAAGACTTGAAATTGTCAGAACAGGTTACCATGAGTAAGTTTCAATCCCAATTAAAGGAAAGGCAGAATAGATCTCTTGGTCACTGTGATAGGTTTTTGATGCCTGCAACACGTTCCAAAAAAGCTGGGATAGAGACATGTTTACCACTATGTTCCATTATCTTTCCTTATAACAACACTCAATAAGCGTTTGGGAACTGAGGACACTAATTGTTGAAGCTTTGTAGGTGGAATTCTTTCCCATTCTTTCTTGATGTACAACTTCTGTTGCTCAGCAGTCCAGGGTTTCCATTGTCATATTTTGTGCTTCATAATGCTCCACATATTTTCAATGGGAAACAGGTCTGGACTGCAGGCAGGCCGGTCTAGTACCCGCACTCTTTTACTACAAAGCCACGCTGTTGGAACGCGTGCAGAATGTGGCTTGGTATTGTCTTGCTGAAGTAAGCAGGGATGTCCCTGAAAAAGACATTGTTTGGACGGCACCAAATGTTGCTCCAAAACCTGTATGTACCTTTCAGCATTAATGGTGCCTTCACAGATGTTCAAGTTACCCATGCCATCAGAGATGCTGGCTTTTGAACTTTGCCGTAATAACAATCCTGACAGTCCTTTTCCTCTTTGGCCCGGAGGACACAACATCCATGATTTCTGTAAACAATTTGAAACGTGGACTCGTCAGACCACAGGACACTTTCCACTCAGTCCATCTGAGTTTTAACTTGCACTTGTAGGTGTAGCAATGAACTGTGTTCACTGACAATGGTTTTCTGAATTGTTTCCTGAGCCCATGTGGTAATATCTGTTATAGAATGATGTCGGTTTTTAATGCAGAGCTTTCTGAGGGGTTGAAGGTCACAGACATTCAATGTTGATTTTCGGCCTTGTCGCTTACTTGCAGAGATTTGTCCAGGTTCTCTGAATCTTTTGACACAGATTGTAGATGATGAAATCTAGTGATGTGCTGCTCGACACCTCCTGCTCGGCACAGTTTCGAGCCAAATGAAGCTTAAGTATCGTGATGCAGTGTTTTGATGGCTGTGTCAACACGCCAAAAATCATGTGACCGCCCCTAAGCGAGGCCTCGTTCTTTCTGGTGTCTCGAGCTGCTTGTGACGCGCAGCTCGTCATGCGCTGATTCGCAGGAATCCCGAGTGGGTGGGTCTTGTAGTTATTCTCAATGCTTTAAAATGAGACTGAATATCCATCCAAACTGTGGGTTTTTGGAAAGGCAGACGTGTTTTTATACAAATTTGAAATGGCGAGATGTAGTTAGAGAGAGTCTGAACTTCAGAGTCTGAAGTTGAGTGGTTGTGTGCATGGATTTAAGTTTGTGAGAGGCTGAGTTTAGACAGGTTGAGTGATTATGTGATTTTGAGTGTATTTAAAAATATGTGTGAGAGTCTGATTTTAGATTGTGACGGAGATAGTGAGGGAGATGGAGGAAGAGACAGCGCCTCCAAAAAGCACGCTCTTATGCATGGAAGATGGACCCAACCCATAACAATCTTTCCACATATAAACAAACTGGTAAAACTATATTTGCATATGCCAGCAACATCTGTGCCTTGCGAGTGTGTCTTCTCTAAAGCTGGAGAGGTAATGAGCTAGAAGAGAAGCAGACTGAAGCCAAAAACAGTGGAAATTATTTTTTTTTAATAAAAATCTTTGAATGTCACTCAAAGCCTCTTCTTATATGAATCACTATCAAGACATCATAGCATAAAGTTATAAGTTCTCAGATAGTAATAAAATGAAAATAGTAATTCATGGAATAATAATGATATTTACAGTCCAACAGAACAAGGTGTCACTATTGTTAAAAAGATGTTTATGGTAACATCCTCCTTTCAGTTTATAAAAACAAAAACACAGGTTTTGTTGGAGAACATGAGCTTTAATGAAAATGGTAATAATGAAACACAGACTCATGATTTAAATAAAGTTATAAATTTTATTCACGTCAACTGTAGTACATAAAAAGAACCACTAGCTGTTGCTATTTTATGGTGTCTTGAGTGCTTCGACACAATAGCCATTTTCTCAAAGTGGTTCAGTGATTCAGGAAACCTCGGTTTCACCATCACTAATGAAATCCATAAATTCCTTGCACATCACAGGCAATGTGAGGTTCAGTGTCTTGCCCAGGGACACTTCACTACTGCCAGGAAGTGAACCTTCAGCTGTCTCATCAGAGGGTGACTGCTCTAACCATTGAGGCACAGAGAAAGACAGTGACCAATTTTCACAGGAGAACAAAAGACAAAACACTGTCTATGGCATTGTATTACGAGACATTTAAACTACAGGAGGGGTATGATGAAAAAATATAGATTTTGAAATCAAAATATTTTCACATCGTGATATACCTTTTAACCAGTCATTGGCCCATGTGTAGTGGCAACTTTACATGAATATGGAGACACATTAAACACTGCAAAATTGTACATTATTACCAACACTAAAGGGCAACGTGATTTGTAAACAGTTTACATATGATAAATTAGATTTTAAGTGTAATATGAACAAAAATTGCACTCTTATTATGCTTTTTCTACTGTACCTGTCTGTCTGTCCATCAGCTGCCATTGGAGATCACGCAGAGTTTTGTGAAGAACGCGAACGGTTCATACTCACATTTTTACTGCCCCGAGCCTCCACCTGAAACAGGATTACAGGACGGCTTCAGAACTGATCGGCCACAGGCGATACGACCAATGGAGCTCCGCACCTTCCTCAAAGTCGGTGTGTAACTTTTACTTTTATGACCTGCTGCTGAAAGTTGAACTGTGGGCAATAAATTGAAATGCGTAAATATCTAATTACTGTTTTGTTCTTTTTTTTGTGTGTATGCATGTGCATGTCTGTTACAAAAAATAACTCATGAAACACTGGATATGGATCATAATGAAACTCTCAGTCAGTAATCATTGGCTGTAACTGATTGAACTTCTGGAGTCAAACCAATTCAAAATTATTTAACCATAGCCAACACAAAACTGGCTGTAACAATGTCAGTTGTACAGACATTGAGGTTTGATGTGGTAGTAGTTGAGAGTCATTCACAACTCATAATTTAGGCTCTAACAGATTACATATAACATTATTTTCAAAGTTTGACCAAAACGACTACAACTCTGACACTTCAAAACAAGATGATCATAGTTTAAATCTCTGACATGAAAGGCGCTGGGTGATATGCATTCCTTCAAGCATTCCTAGGCCTTTATTAAAGCTGCTACATCACACAGAGACATCAGTCTGCTCATTTGCTCCTTCACTGTTCTTTGACAGGACCAAGCACAGCGGATCAGAAGGAGGCCAGTCCATTTGTGATCGAGTGGATCCCTGACGTTCTGCCCCGCTGTCAGATGGGAGAGCTTCGGTTTAGCTTTGAGTTTGGCCACCAGCAGAGCGGCCAGCTCGAGGGCTCTGAGAAAATGGGTGTGAGAGAGAAAAAAGGTTGCAACAAGTCAGACTGTTCCCAAACCAATAAGGCTGTTGAAATCCTTCAGGTAGTTGTTTAACAGCCATGCAGTATCTTCCTCAGTATACAGTACATCATCAACAACCACCTTACTGACAGATACAACATGTCACTTACAGAGAAATCCATGCATTATTTTTAATTCTATTACAAGGTTTAGATTAGCGTTTCTCAACGGGGGCGTTGAGAGGATGACGGGGTGCTGGCAGTAATATTTTCAAAAAGGGGGCATGGTGTTTCTCTTCGGCGCAGCTCCGTGCTGACTTCAGGAGAACGGGACATCAGAATATCGTTTATATAATTTCTCCCATATGGCAGTTACTTTGTAAACTCTGAGAAAAGAACACCCTCTTTAGTGGTATTTCCCTTGGAATGATTTCTTTCTCTTACATGGGTTAATTTCTCTGAAGGATACACCGTGAGTGCATTGTTATCGTAGTGGGTAAACATTTACAAGAGCAATATTCCATTGTCGGACTTTCCCTGAAACCGTTCAGCATCCAGACGCACATTAACTCTTTTCTGGACAAGATGCTTTGTCGACATGACTGCGGAACAGCGTTGCCAACGCATAGGAACACAAAACAAAAAAACCCAACAAAATATTCTAAAACCAGAGACCTACGGCTTGACAAGTGGATCACAGCAGCTGCGTCAGCCGGTGTAACACCGGATCGATGTTGGCTAACGCCGCTGCCACTTCTCTCTGCAGCTTAATTTGTGTCGTTGTGAACCTTAAACTCTCATCAGTCACAATCTTTTATTAGTCTATGAATAAAAGCAGGGCTCTCAAGTTTCACGCATTGACCGTGAGACGTGCATTTCGTGAAGTGCAAATGCTCACACGCCACTTTTTGTATTTCTCACGCTAAAAACACATGCACACGCCCTTTTTTTGAACGGGAACCAATGTGCAGCACAATATTTTCCGCACGGGCTGGAGCACGTTAGGGGCCAACTTAGCGACTTTGTCGCTATATTTAGCGAGTTTTTTAGATCCGTCTGGCCATATTTTTTTTAAAGCGACTAGTGACAAATCTGACTTTTTTCTGTGTTATTGGAGACTTTGGCGGCTACATGTGTGAAAGCACTAATCATTCTGCAGTTCCTGTCCTCAGCGTGCCGTAAGCCCCGCCCACTTCCCCAAGCACTGACAGCTGTCAATCTCACAGGAGACCCCGCTCCACTCTGTGTCCACAGTGGCGCAAATCCAGTAGCATTTTCTGTATTTACCAGCTGTCTGCGCATGTGTAAATGATACGATCGATAACAGAGACACATCACTGATCACGCGCCCCTCCGCTACTTCACCTCCTCTCCTGTCGTGCTCCCCTCGAGCATGCGCGGGAGCGCGATTGTTTTCCATTGAATCATGTTGTCATCTGATGACATAAAGCTAAAGATGGAAAGGCAGAAAACTGAAGAGGCAAAAGGATAAAGATGAAAAAAGCTTTTAAAAGTGGTTGAAAGACAGCAGGAAGTTCTGTCTGAACATTAAGAGGAGGCCTAGAAATGTTCAAGTTACAACTGTTTACTGATCAGTATTTACAATAGAACACAGCATGACAGGAAAAATACAGGAAATTGTTTGTGTTATTTTGTTGTTCAGACAGTGATCAGAACTCGATGGTGAATCACAAAGCAGATAAGTTACAAAAGTTGGGAGTTTAAATGTCTCCTCTGGGATATAACTCTACAGAGCTGCTGTGATTAATCTGAAAAGTCTGATCAGATGAAGCGTCTGATCACTAACTGATATCCAACAAGGATATCATTTAAAATTAAGATTTCATGTTTTTATATGTGGTTTGACTGCTGTATTTTTTTAAACCTCCTGAACACAAAGTTCATGTTATTCAGCTGTGAGTATGGAGAAAAAGAATAAGGACAGACAGTAAGGAGACAGGTTGGACTAATATTAGGGTGTAGGACAGGGCTATTCAACTAAATTGTTCAGAGGGCCACATTTACTGAAAGCCAACAGCTCAGGGGGTCGGATGTACAGCACTTAAAATTATTATGTAAAAAAAACAAGTATTTCTACGATCTGTTACTTTTTAAATTTGTTTATTTTGCTGCATTGAACCATAAATG